>NC_080170.1:61010726-61158896 GCF_950295315.1 Erinaceus europaeus
AGGATTAAATGGAAAAAGGAGGCTCTCTTCAATAAATGGTGCTGGGAAAACTGGGTTGAAACATGCAGAAGAATGAAATTGAACCACTTTATCTCACCAGAAACAAAAATCAACTCCAAATGGATCAAAGACCTAGATGTCAGACCAGAAACAATCAAATACATGAAGGAAAACATTGGTAAAACACTTTCCCACCTATACCTCAAGGACATCTTTGATGAATCAAACCCAATTGCAAGGAAGACTAAAGCAGAATCAATCCAATGGTACTACATCAAATTGAAAAGCTTCTGAACATCCAATGAAACTACTAAACAAACAAAGAGACCCCTCACAGAATGGGAGAAGATCTTCACATGCCATGCATCAGACAAGAAACTAATCACCAAAATATATAAAGAGCTCAGCAAACTTAGCACCAAAAAAGCAAATGACCCCATCCAAAAATGGGCAGAGGATATGAACAAAACATTCACCTCAGAGGAGATCCAAAAGGCTAACAAACATATGAAAAACTGCTCTAGGTCACTGATCGTCAGAGAAATGCAAATTAAGACAACACTAAGATACGACCTCACTCCTGTAAGAATGGCATACATCAAAAAGGACAGCAGCAACAAATGCTGGAGAGGTTGTGGGGATAGAGGAACCCTTTTACATTGCTGGTGGGAATGTAAATTGGTACAGCCTCTGTGGAGATCAGTCTGGAAAACTCTCAGAAGGTTAGACATGGACCTTCCATATGATCCAGTAATTCCTCTACTGGGGTTATACCCCAAGGACTCCATAACACTCCACCAAAAAGAGGTGTGTACTCCTATGTTCATAGCAGCACAATTCATAATAGCTAAAACCTGGAAGCAACCCAGGTGCCCAACAACAGATGAGTGGCTGAGAAAGCTGTGGTATATATACACAATGGAATACTATGCAGCTATCAAGAACAATGAACCCACCTTTGCTGACGCATCTTGGACAGAGCTGGAAGGAATTATGTTAAGTGAGCTAAGTCAGAAAGATAAAGATGAGTATGGGATGATCCCACTCATCAACAGAAGTTGAGTAAGAAGATCTGAAAGGGAAACTAAAAGCAGGACCTGACCAAACTGTAAGTAGGCCACCAAAGTAAAAACCGTGTGGTGAGGGGTAGACTTGCAGCTTCCTGGGCCAGTGGGGGGTGGAAGTGGGTGGGAGGGATGGGTCACAGTCTTTTGGTGGTGAGAATGGTGTTTATGTACACTCCTAGTAAAATGTAGACATATAAATCACTAGTTAATTTAATTTGAGAGGGGGAAAATCAATTGTATGTCTCAAAGTTTTTCAAAACACAAACTGAATCTTTTTAATATATAGGCTGTGTATTTGATATGCAGACTCTCTCAAAAGCCTAGACCAGGTAGATCAGAAGTATCCAATAGCACAGGTATATACAAGATACTGGGTACTGTACAGCAAACCATAATAAAAGGACTTTACAAAGTTAACCCAATTACCAAGTAATATGATGATAACATTAACTATCGATTGTCTTTTTGAACCCTAAGACAGAAGGAACCTCACATCTCCACTATAGAGCCCCTACTTCCCCCAGTCCTGGAACCCTTGGATAGGGCCCACTTTCCCATATGCCTCTCCCAATCCATATCAAATAATATTGCACCGCCGATCACAGCCTAACCAATGCAATGATTGCCACCTCAACATGCTTCACTTCAGACTGTGTCCAGAGACTTCACATGTGGAATGACAGCCCTTCAGCTTCATTACTCGGGTGAGACCTTTCCTTTCATAGTATACTCTAATTTCATCTCAGGTGGTTCACTTTCTAACAAAGTCCCAAAACCTAGATATACACCAGTTTCTGTGAGAGAGAGCATATCTTCACACATATCCATAAACTACTGCAAAATATATACCTGAAAGTAGAAGTACACTAGAGTTTGCAGTGAGTACCTCCTTAACACTTCCTCTCCACTATTCCAAGCTTTGGGTCCATGATTGCTCAACAATTTGTTTGGCTTCGTATGTTAACTCTCTTTTCAGTCACCAGGTTCCAGATGCCATCAGATTGCTGGCCAGGCTTCCCTGGATTGAAGACCCCCCCCAATGTGTCCTGAAACTCAGCTTCCCCAGAGACACACCCTACTAGGGAAAGAGAGAGGCAGACTGGGAGTATGGACTGACCAGTCAACGCCCATGTTCAGCGGGGAAGCAATTTAGAAGCCAGACCTTCTACCTTCTGTAACCCAAAATGACCCTGGGTCCATGCTCCCAGAGGGATGGAGAATGGGAAAGCTATCAGGGGAGGGAGTGGGATATGGAGATTGGGTGGTGGGAATTGTGTGGAGTTGTACCCCTCCTACCCTATGGTTTTGTTAATTAATCCTTTCTTAAATTAAAAAAAAACACAACTATTTGAGATATGGGAGTGTGATGCTTCCAGTTCTGTTCTTTCTTCTCAATATTGTTTAGGCAATTCTAGGTCTTTTCTGGTTCCAGATAAACATTTGTACCATTTTTTCTATTCTCTTAAAAAATGTGTTTGGGGGAGTCAGGCTGTAGCGCAGCGGGTTAAGCGCAGGTGGCGCAAAGCACAAGGACCGGCATAAGGATCCTGGTTCGAACCCCGGCTCCCCACCTGCAGGGGAGTCGCTTCACAAGCGGTGAAGCAGGTCTGCATGTGTCTGTCTTTCTCTCCCCCTCTCTGTATTACCCTCCTCTCTCCATTTCTCTCTGTCCTATCCAACAATGACAACAACAATAATACCTACAACAATAAAACAACAAGGGCAACAAAAGGGAATAAATAAATAAAATTAAAAAAAATTAAATAAATGTGTTTGGGATCTTGATGGGGATAGCATTAAATTTGTAGATCGCTCTGGGTAGTATATTCATTTTGATGATGTTAATTCTACCTACCCATGAATATGGAATATCTTTCCACTTCTTTGTGTCTTTTTCAATTTCCTTGAGTAGTGACTCATAATTTTTAGTATACAAGTCTTTCACTTCTTTGATTAGGTTTATTCCTAGATATTTTATTGTTTTTGTTGCTATAGTAAAAAGGAATTGATTTCTGGATTTCATCTTCTTTTTAGTGTTTGTATAGAGGAATGCAATTGACTTTTGTATGTTAATCTTGCAGCCTGACACCTTACTGTATTGCTGGATGATTTCCAAAATCTTCTTGCTGGATTCCTTGGGTTTTTCTATGTATACAGTTATGTCATCTGTAAATAGGGAGAGTTTGACTTCTTCTCTTCCAATCTGTATCCCTTGAATTCCTTGCTCCTGCCTGATTTCTGTGGAAAGAATTTCCAACACTACGTTGAATAATAATGGTGATAGTGGGCAGCCCTGTGTAGTACCTGATCTGAGGGGAAATGCTTCTAGTTTTTCACCATTGAGTATGTTGGCTGTAGGTTTGCTATATATAGACTCCACTATCTTCAGGAATTTTCCATCTATCCCCATTTTTTTTGTAGTGTTTTGATCATAAAGGGATGTTGTATTTTTTCAAAGGCTTTCTCTGCATCTATTGATATGACCATATGTTTTTTGTCTTACTTTTATTGATGTGGTGGATCCTGTTGACTGATTTACATATATTAAACCAACCTTGCATGCCTGGCATAAACCCACTTGGTCATGATGAATAATATTTTTAATATACTGCTGTATTCTGTTTGCTAGAATTTTGCTCAATATTTTCGCATCTATGTTCATCAGAGATATTGGTCTGTAGTTTTCTTTTTTGGTTGTGTCCCTGTCTACTTTTGGTATCAGAGTGATGTTGGCTTCATAGAAGCTGGAAGGGAGTATTCCAGTGTCTTAAATCTTCTGGAAGACTTTTAAAAGTAGAGGTATTAGTTCTTCTTTGAAGCTTTTGTAGAATTAATTTGTAAAACCATCTGGCCCAGGACTTTATTTTTGGGAAAGTTTTTGATAACTGTTTCAGTTTCATTAGGTGTGATGGGGCTGTTCATATTATCTAGTTCCACTTTATTTAATTTTGGAAGTTGGTAGGTGTCTAGGAAATCTTCCATTTCTTCCAGGTTCTGTAGCTTGGTGGCATATAGTTGTTCACAGAAGCCTGGCATGATATGTTGAATTTCTGTGGTGTCTGTTGTGATATCTCCTCTTTCATTTACAATTCAATTTATCTGGGTCTTCTCCCTTTTTTGTTTTGTGAGTCTGGCTAAAGGTTTATCGATTTTGTTCCCTCTTTGGAAGAACCAACATTTACTTTTGATGATCTTTTGTATGTTTTTCTTATTTTCAATGTATTTATTTCTGCCCTAAGTTTAGTGATTTCTGTCCTTCTGGTTGCTTTAGGGTTCCTTTATTCTTCATCTTCTAGGTCTTTAAGATGTTCAATCATGTTAAAACTGGCATTTTGATAACTAGTTCAGAACATAAGCCTGAGAAAAAAGAATTCAATGATTAGAGTGATTTGGTGAGTCATCATCTATGGTAAACAACATGGGAAATTGCACTTCTTACTATGAACTTTTTCAGGACAGAGACTAAGAGTAACTCATTTCATAAACCTAGTGGCAAGTACAGTGCTTGCTACATAGGCATTCAACAAATGTAAGATACATTAATGACTGCTTACCAATTTAGTCCTTAAATAATTAATTAATTAATTTATTGGGGGATTAATATTTTACAGTCAACAATAAATACAATAGTTTATACATGCATAATATTGCCATTTTTCCACCTAATTATACAATCCCCACTAGGTTGTCCTCTGTAATCATATTCCAGGATCTAAACCTCCTTTTACCCCACAGTCTTTTGATTTGGTGCAATACACCAACTCCAGTCCGAGTGTTCTTAGCATTTTCCCTTCTGATCTTGTTTTTCAACTTCTGCATGTGAGTGAGATCATCCCATATTCATCCTCTGTTTCTGACTTATCTCACTTAATGTGATTTCTTCAAGGTCCATCCAAGATGGGCGGAAAATGGTGAAATCACCATTTTTAATAGCTGAGTGGTATTCCATTGTATATATGTATATCATAAATTTCTCAGCCACTCATCTGTTGTTGGACACCTGGATTGCTTACAGGTTTTTTCCATTACAAATTGTGCTGCTATGAACATAGGTATATACAAATCCTTTTGGATGGATATGTTGCTTCTTTAGGATATATCCCCAGGAGAGAATTGCAGGGTCATAGGGTAGATCTGCATCATTTGTAGCTTTTTTTCTATTCTCCTAAAAATGTGGTTGGGATCTTCATGGGGATTTAATTAAATTTGTATATGGCCCTGGGTAGTATATTCATTCTAATGATGTTCATTCTTCCAATCCATGGACATGGAATATCTTTCCACTTCTTTGTGCCTTTTTCTATTGCTTTGAATAGTGACTCATAATTTTCAGTATATAAGTATTTTACTTCTTTGGTTAGGTTTATTCCTAGATATTTTATTGTTTTTGTTGCTATAGTAAAAAGAATTGATTTCTGGATTTCTCCTTTTTCTAACTTAGTGTTTGCATAAAGGAATGTCACTGCCTTTAGTGTGTTAATTTTGTAGCCTGCCCCCTTACTATATTTCCTGATAATTTCCAAAAGCTTCCTGCTGGATTCTTTAGGGTTTTCTATGTATATTATCATATCATCTGCCCTGTATTCCCTGTTTTGTACCTTTTTGATCATAAAAGGATGTTGGATTTTGTCAAAGGCTTTCTCTGCATGTATTGATATAACCATGTGGTTCTTGGTCTTGCTTTTATTGATGTGGTGGATCATGTTAATTGATTTACGTATATTGAACCAACCTTGCATCCCTGGGATAAACCAAACTTCATCATAATGAACAATCTTTTAAATATACTGCTGTATCCAGTTGGATAGAATTTTGTTCAGTATCTTAGCATCTGTGTTCATCAGAGATATTTTGGTTGTGTTTTCTGATCCATCTTCCTACTTTGTGCCTTTTAGTAGGTGAATTCAGGCCATTGATATTTATTTATATTATATATTGAAGATATTTTAATGGAATTATTGTTTTAAAGTGTTCTGATATATGGAATGTTTATTGTGATCTGATTGTTTATAGGAGACCTTTCAGAACTTCTTGCAGTGCAGGCTTGTTGATAGTTGATTCCTTCAACTGTTGCTTGTTTGAGAAGGTTTTCATGCCTCCATCTAATCTGAATGATAGTCTAGCTGGATACAGTAGTCTTAGCTGAAAGCCTTTCTCATTGAATGCTCAATAATTATCTTGGCATTCTTTTCTGGCCTTTAGTGTTTGTATGGAGAAATCTGATGCTAATGTTATGGGCTTTCCTCTGTAGGTGACTCTTTGTTTTTCTCTTGCAGCCTTTCTTTACCCTTATTCCTTTCCATTTTAAATATGATATGTCTTGGCGTCTTTAAGTCTGGGTTAATTTTTTTTGGGACCCTCTGGGCTTCTTGAATCTTTATGTCTTTTATGTTGTCTAGACTAGAGAAGTTCTTAGCTATCATGTCCTGAAGAATGCTTTCTTGCACTCCCTCTCCTTCTTCCTCTGGCAGGCCCATAATGTGTATATTATTTCCTTTGAAGTCATCCCATATGTCTCTGTTGTTGTTTTCAGTATCTCTTAATCTCTTTTTGAGATCTCTTATTTCTTAGTTTTCTCTAATCCATCCTGGATCTTGCTAATTCTATTTGCTGCCTCATTTATTCTATTCTCTCTCCCTTCTGTTATTTTCTGTAGCTCAGCTATTTTGTTACCCTGTCCCAATAATGTATTAGTTTATTCAGCTAATTGTGCTTTTTAGCTTAGCTATTTCAGCTTTCAGCTCTCTAATTACCTCCAGATAGTTAGTGTTTTCTTTCAGAGTCTCATTTGTTGTTTCTCCATTTCTGATGATATTACTTTCAAAAGCTTTTCTCACTCCTGTGACTAATGACTCACTTAGATGTTGTCCTCGTTCTTGTGTGCTTCTTTCTCTGTGGGGTTTTTATTTGGGCGTTTGTCCTGGTTCATTTCTCTGATGTTTCTTTTTGGTTTAACCATTGTATATAGTGTTTTATGAGGTCCATCTCTCAGTACTTTTGAAACTACTGATCACTCTTGCCTGGGTTGACTTGTGTCTAAGTAAGGTACTTAAAGAGTTCACAGTTATGGAAGTTAACAGTTGTTTCAATTTTATCTCAATCCCTCAGTTGCAGTACAGTGGCTGTTAAACCCTCTTATAGTCTCTTTCTTCCCTGTAGGCTATGGGAGCCTGAAGGCTTTTTAAGTTTTTTAGCTTAATAACTCACTACTGACCAAGAGATAAATCATGGTGAGGGAGAGATAGCATAGTAGTTGTGCAAAGAGGCTCCCACACCCCAAGGGTCCAAAGCCCCAAGAACAATTTGCTGCTCTGACAGCAGCCAGATGAAAGCCAGGTAGTACTCCTTGGCCCTATGAGTTTTTAAAAAAAAATTTTAAATCCTGTTTGTACTCTTTGGGTTATGAGGCAATTATTCAGTGAGTCCCCCAATTCATCAGGAGAACAATGTGTAAAGTCTTCCACTATATAGCCCCACTTCCAGACCACCTGGAGTATATGTCTTCTCCTGAGTTGCCTGATCAGCTCTCTTCCCCTGATGTTAGCAGAGGGGCTCCAGCTTGCTTCTCTAGCCTCCAGGGGCATCATCTAAGTTCATTTCCCATGTCTACTCTCCACCGGACCTGCCAATATATGCGGATATCTTTGCCCACTCTGTTTAATGCTTGACGTCTCGTCATCCAATCTGGTCTCCTACACCTACACTGAACTTCTCTGTTCCAGTCTCTTGGAAACAGAGTTGGCAGTCAGCTGAGGTCAAGAACAAACACCTCATCACAGACCCCTGCAAGCGTCAACCCGGCTTTGACCTAGCACGTTATGATTGGGCCCTCCTCAATCGCTATCGAACAGGCCATGGCTGGTGCGCTGCTATGTTCCATCGCTGGGGATCCAGAGACGACCCAAACTGCCCCTGCGGCTACAGACAGACGATGACCCACATAGTCAACGACTGCCACCTCTCCAGATTCAAAGGAGGTCTCGAAACTTTACATCAGGCTCAACCTGACGCTGTTGACTGGCTACGGAAGAAGGGCAAACGCTAGAAGAAGAAGGGACAGTAGCAATGAAGACTCACAGTTCCATTTGTTGAGCCTTAGGGGATCCTTTCCTCCTTTCAGAAGTCTTTTTGTTGATAAAACTAATACTGGAGATGGTTTCACAACTGGCAAACTGCTGGACTGTTACCGATCACTCCTGAGTAGCCCCAGGAATATCTCCTTAGGCCCCTGTCTATCCACAAGCCACATGTGTTTGTGCTCACCCGTGACTTAGTGGATTCCCAAAAGTGGCCCTAGTTTTGTCTTGTTGCATTCCCAGGTACTCTTTGCTATTCCTAGCTGACCAGGGAGAGGAGAGAAACACAGCTGATTCTGCTACTCTCCTTCATTTAAATTTTTAATTCACCTGTGAGGTAGAAAATGGACAACATTCATGTCTCATGAACTTGTATTTTTCATAGTATTTAATTCAGGAAGCATTGTCTCCATGGGATCTCATTGTGTCACTTTAAGATGAACATTTGAGCCACCAGTGTGTATGTCCGTAATGCAGTCAATGTATTTTGGACAGCTGGAACTTAGCACAATATATATTATTGTGATTCCATTTTCCAAGATACACTATGAAGCAGTTAGTTCAACATTGCATGTGGCCAAATATTTGTTAATTTTTTCCTAGATTCTTATATCAAGTATATTCATTATGTTTCTCCTTTTCTTAATCTGTTCAGTTTGGCTATGTGTGGCTAATGAATGACTTCAACATAACCTTGTGTAAACCATGAGATGTCTTTCTACTGCTGTTGACTTTCTGTAGAAAAATCTTATAATACAGAAGTGAGGCTTCCAATGCAGAAACTAATGTATTTGAAATCATGCCAAAGTATTTGATCAGTGACTAGAAATGCACTGATGATGCTAAGAATTTCTGGCAGAGAGATTTCTCTAATATTCTCTTACCACCACTGAGACTATTTACCCTGTTTAGCTGGAAGCAGAGGGTTTCCTATAATGATTCATGTATTTAAGGCTATTTTTCTAAGGTGACATTTCTCTGGACATGTGCCAGAGCTCCAGAAACTGATGAAAGATATTTAAGTTTCATTTTTCTAGTCTCTGGGTTAGTTCACTATTTTCATCTCTTGTTTATACATACTAGCTATAATTAGTTTCAGTAAGTTCTAATTATCACTACCTAATAAATATCATTAATAATTATATTAGTGATTTAAAAATAAATAAATTAGTTTCAACTGATTCATAATTATTATATGGCCCTAGATGCTCCAGGAAAATGGACAGTTTTAAATGAGTCACCTAAGAGCTATGATTGCATAGTGAATTAGCTTACAAAAGAATACATTACAGAAGACTTAATTTACTACTTTGCTATCAGATTTTTCACTGTGACTTCACTCCTGTGCAATTCTAACACTCCTGTTGGACATTATTATTATTATTACTACTACTACTATTAATAAGAAAGGCTGACAGTAAGAAAAGAGAGATACCACTGTACTGCTCCACTGCTTGTGAAGCTTCTCTTGTGCAGTTGTTCCTATGTGGTGGTCAGGACCTCAAAACTGACTCTTTACACAATAGAAAAGTGTACATTCTATTGGGTGAAGTATCTCTCCTTTCCAAAATTATGACATTAATTAAGCCCATTCTTCTTCTTTTTTTTTTTTTTGAATAGAAAGTACAGGTGTCGTTCCATACAAAGGAACTGCCTTTCTGACAATGTCTTTTTTTCCTTTTGGAAGCACACACATTTTCTTTTTTTTTTATATGAGAAAACCTTAAAGCTTTAATTTGAGTAATTGTTATGGAGTGGGTCAGCTTCTGAGATTCAAATTTCAGTCCAAAGACCAATGAAAAATGGAACACATCTGTTTCATTCCAGATGCATGAAAGACTTTTCTTCTGGCATGGAGTCCTTCCCATTTCACATCTCTGGCACCTCTCCCAGGTACCCCTTTTTTCCTTTATAAATTAATGTTTAATCAATGTTTGTAACATATTTGTGATTATTGGAGCCAATAGTTGGCAACCTGGGCTTTGAGGTGAAAGTCCATATGAATGCAAGGTCTATGAAAGATTTAAACAAGTTCTCAGGCTGTATCTTTTTTTAAAAAATGGCCACATTTATTTTTATTTAGATACTTCAGTAATTCTATTTTATCATGGTTTTAAGGAAGACCTCACCAATACACATCCAAGGACATACAGCTTGGTGTTTCCTGACCACTGACTATGCCTTCTCCTTTTGGCAGAACACATTCAGGATTCTAGCCAAAGGTATTCACCATAAAGGAAAGAAAACCTGGACAGCAGTTCAGTCTCTCTGGGTATTCTTGGCTTCTGACAAACTAATGAGAGTAGAACCATGGACAACAGTTACTGCAACCAAACACCAATAGTCAATTTCACTAGAGACTTTTACATGATATACAGGCATGAGACTTCACATAGACCAGGTAGCATTATACAACACAAATTTATTCTGCACACTTCTCAAGAATAGGGACTCTGGGATCAAAGAGCTAATAGCTTTGTCTGGTGTGGGACCACTTCCTGGCTCATCACCATCTAAACCTGTGTCACATGGAAAAAGAGGCAAGGGTTTCTAGGGTCTGTTTTATAAGATTGTTATTCCCATTCACAAGGACTACACTTTAACAATCTAGTCACCTCCCCACAGAGTTCCACCCAAATCCTGAGGACTAGGATCTCAACACCTTATATATCTGAAGACATAGCTGTTGGTATGCTTCTAATTCTGCTTTTAAAAACCCCTTCTGTTTCATTTGGTTTAATCCCCCCTGCATTCTATTTACATAACAATGTATTCTATTTACATAACCTCTGTTAACAAGCACCACCCTCCCTCCAGGGCATTGGTGGTTCAGTGGTAGAATTCTTGCCTGCTCTGCCCCCTCTCCTTGTCATACCCTGATTTTCACCAGTCACTTTCCTCTCCACCCTCTCTGTGTTGCATCCTGTTCCCACCCTACTGGGCTAGTATATTTATAAGGACAAGATTGTTTGTAGTTTTTAGTTTAGTTTTAGCTTAGCTTGGTATAGATTGCGCTGCATCCTGCATGAATAAAGAGATACTGCGTACAACCCAGCCATGAGTCCCAGGTCATCTGTTACCCGCCTGTGAAGCCAGCCTGTCGAAAACAACACATAGCAATAAAATTGTGTAATTAAAGAGTACTTTTAATTACATTTTAATAACATTATAATAATGCATTGAGGGGTTAAGAAGCAAGGACTGTAAGGGGAAACTATAAGGTGAAGCAATGGATGGTGTAAGATGTATTGTGGACTCCGGGGAAAGGAGGGAAAAGAGTTTGTTGGAGGGGTGCTGGAGTCCTGGTGTATGATGGTAGAAAGGAGCTACGTTGGAGGAGATAGTGTCTTGTAGACACCTATCATGGCGAGATGAGAGGCTGTACTTATGTGTCAATAACTATACTGTGAGCCATTAACTCCTTAAAAAAGTGTGGGGTGGTTATGATTGGGATTTGGGCAGTGGCACACCCAGTAGAGCAGTCACATTACCATGCTTGACCCGGGATCAAGCTTCCATTCCCAAACTGCAGTGGGGGAAATCTTCATGAATAATGAAATAGATTTGTAATTGTCTTCTCCTTCTCTCTCTCTCTCTCTCTCTCTCTCTCTCAAAAATGACACCTTTGTATTCAGGGTCTACCTAGTGATGGTCACACTCTGTCATCTAATTTAAAAGACTCTTCTACTATAGCCCCAACATGTCTTACCAGCTCTCTTCCTTTGTTTTTGCCATTCAGCCACTAATTTACAGTCTGTTTCTGGCCTTTTGGTTATCTAGTCCTCGGTCCATATCATCCTCATTGATAAGTCCTAATCAAGAAGCTTTTCCTTGGCTAGGAAACTCATTTCCACCACCAGCATTAGTACCAACACAGGGATCCTCATCAGTTTTCATCCTGATTCTATTTCCATTGTATGTCTGCTTTCTGCCTTCCTCCCCAGAATGAAATTCCTTAGGGAAAGCAGTGATACCCATGCCTCTCTATAACCTTAATGCAGGCACAGGGCTCTCAAGTACTTTGAGTTGGGTCAGGTGAACTTTCATTAATGTTGTTTTGCAGACAAGTCAATAAAGCTCAACAGCTTGAGAAGTTCTGATAATGGAGACATACTGAGTATAAATAACAAGTCTGGAACAAAACTAACAATAGTGGCAACAATAACAAGTACACTTATCTACTTCTGAATACAGTTAGAAGAATTGCTTCTAATAATATAATATGTTATATAATATTTAATGATAATTTGTACACTATTTATAAATAGTATTAATTTAGTTAATTTTTCTTTTTTTAATTTTAGTTTCTTTACTTAGGGGATTGTTTATAGCCAACAGTAATACTTTGAATTTAAATTTTTTTTTATTTATATAAAGGAAACATTGACTAAACCACAGGATAAGAGGGGTACAACTCCACACAATTCCCACCACCAGAACTCTGTATCCCATCCCCTCCCCTGATAGCTTCCCTATTCTTTAACCTTCTGGGAGTATTGCCCAAGGTCCTTGTGGGATGCAGAAGGTGGAAGGTTCTGGCTTCCAGATTTTGGCTATTACAGATTGTGCTGCTATGAACATAAGTATACACAAATCCTTTTGGATAGGTATGTTTGGTTCTTTAGGATATACTCCCAGGAGAAAAATTGCAAGGTCATAAGGTAGGTCCACTTCTAGCCATCTGAGAGTTATCCATACTTCTCTCCACAGTGGTTGGACCAATTTACATTCCCACCAGCAGTGTAGAAGTGTGCCTTGGTCCCCATAACCTCTCCAGAATTTGTTGCTGCTACCTTTTCTGATGTATGAGATTCTCACAGGAGTGAAGTGGTATCTCACTGTTGTCTTTAGTTGCATTTCTCTATCAATGACTTGGAGATTTTTTTGTGTGTGTTTGTTGGACTTTTGGATTTATTCTTTGGAGAATAATCTCTTCATATCCTCTGTCCATTTTTTTAGATGGGGTCATTTGTTTTCTTGTAGCTGAGTTAGGTGAGCTCTTCATACATTTTGGTTATTACTCTTTTGTCTAATGTATGGCTTATAAAGATCTTCTCCCATTCTATGGGATGTCTCTTTGTTTCTATGGTGGTTTCTTTTCCTGTGCAGAAACTTTTTATTTTATTTATTTTATTATTAAAATTTTTATTGGGGGATTAATGAATAACAGTTAACAGTAAAACACAATAGTCTGTACATGCATAACATTTCCCAGTTTTCCACATAACAATTCAACCTCCACCAGGTCCTCTTCTGTCATCATAATCCAGGATCTGAGACCCTTACCCCTACCCCAGAGACTTTTACTTTGGTGCAATACACTAACTTCCATCCATGTTCACAGAAGCTTTTTAATTTGATGTAGTCCCATTGGTTTATTTTTTATTTAGTCTTCTATGTAATTGGACTTGTATCATTGAAGATGCCTTTAAAATTTAGACAGAAAAGAGTTCTGCCAATATCTTGTTCTAAGTATTCAATAGTTTCTGGTCTAACATCCAAGTCCTTGACCCATTTGGAATTTACTTTTTTGTTTGGTGTTATAGAGTGTTTTTTTTAAATTATTCTTCTGAACATTTCAACCCAATTTTTTCCAACACCATTTGTTGAAGAGACTCTCCTTTACCATTTAATACTCTGGGCATCATTGTCAAAAATTATATTTTCATAGTTTATTTATTTATTTTTCCCTCCAGGATTATCCCCGGGGCTTGGTGCCTGTGAATCCACTGCTCCTGGAGGTCATTTTTTTTTCATTTTGTTGCTTTTGTTAGTATTGTTGTTGTTGTATAAGACAGAGAGAAATTGAGAGAGGAGGGGAAGACAGAGAGAGGGAGGGAAAGATAGATACCTGCAGACCTGCTTATAAAGTTACCCACCCTGCAATTGGGGAACTGGGGGCTTGAGCTGCAATCCTTATACCAGTCCCTGTGCTTAACCTGATGCGCCACCAGCCAGCCCTGATCAAGCCTTCAATGTAGGTGCTTTTACTTAATTTTATTAGAAAGGGATTTATGTTTCAGAAAGATTCACTAGTTGACTTAGTGTCACACAGCTTCATGAGAGAGTATGATTCCAATGCTTGTCCTTCATTCACTTTCCTTGCTCTCTAATATCATTCTGCTTAAATACACTGGTTTCTATCCATACTCCCAGTCTGCCTCTCTCTTTCCATGTTCAGTGGACCAGACCTTCAACCTTCTACACCCCACAATGACCTTGGGTCCATACTCCCAGAAGGTTAAAGAACAGGAATGCTATCAAGGGAGGGGATAGGATACAGAGTTCTGGTGGTGGGAAATGTGTGAAGTTGTACCCCTCTTATCCTATGGTTTAGTCAATGTTTCCTTTTGATAAATAAAACACAATAAAAATATACTGGTTCATTTTCTACTACTTTGCCTACCCAACTAGGGAAAGATAGAAACAGGCTGCGGTATGAATCAACCTGCCAATGCCCATGTCCAGCAGAGAAGCAATTACAGAAGCCAGACCTCTCACCTTTTGCACCCCCAAAAAGAATTTTGCTCCATACTCCCAGAGAGATAAAGAATAGGGAAACTTCCAGTGGTGAGGATGGAACACAGAACTCTGATAGTGGAAACTATATGGGATTATACCACTACTATCTTAAAATATTGTTAATCATTATTAAATCACAAATAATTTTTTAAAAGTCTCATCAAATTGATTCTTTTACCTCCAAATTATCAAACATTGTGTTTTACTGAATTGATGAACTTGATGCATTTAAATTTGCAAACACAGAATATCAGATTCCTAGAATGTGTGGGCATGGGTAACAGTTGCAAGAAAGATAACTGTCTCTTCTCCATACCCTTTGGTCAAGATCACTTTTCAAATCAAAATAATAATCTTGTTAATCTCAGTCAGACCTAGGAAGGCAGTTATGCATTTATGATGAACACATGTTCTGGCGAGTATATAGAATTGGCTACATTGACAGGTCGGCCTCTGTCCTCTCCTGTCTCTATCCCCAACCTCAACACACAACTTAGCACATGTCACATACAGCCCTAATTGTAGAAAATTCTGGTAAATACAGAATTTGCAACCTCTGCTCTATTTGCACCAGACCTGGAATTCTTATGGGCAGGAAGTATCAGTTAATCCTACATCTAGAGCTAGAAACATGAATTTGTGCTCAATGTTTGTGTGTTAAATACATAGACTGTCTTGTATTGGCAGGGCAGATCCACCAGAAAGCTTGTTCTCTTTCCTTGGCTCTTCCTATTACCATGCTGCTTACATGGAGTATCATCAGACTTTGCACATAATCTTTCTCTAGCCTGAACACTGTACCACTTTTAGATTGTCACATTTTTCTCTCTCAGCCTCTTAGATGGTGCTTAAGAACACAATCAGTCTAGAAATCCATGTCCTGTCTTTAAATGATGGAATGACATTTTTGTAGATGACCCAACTGACTTAGGAAATCACCACCAGATTAACATGACAGCTTCTCTCAGTTTTCATTGCTAGGGGCTCTGTTTTACACATAATATTTCTTTTTAGAACAGCTTTGTTGATGTGTCATGAATGACACTGATAAATTGTACATAAAAAATGTATACAGCCTTATAACTTAGAGATACAGATTTAAACACACACATACACACACACACACACACACACATACACACACACACACACACACACACACACACACACACACGTGAAACAAGTTCCACAAGCAAGAAAGGTCTGTCATCTTTGAAAATTTTATTGATCCTATTATAATCCCCATACCCCTCTCATTGTTCCCTGCCCCATCTCATCACCAGGTAACCTCTGATTTGCTTCCTTTCACTGTGAATTGTTATATATTTTCTTGAGTTTATAGGAATTAAATCACAAAAGATGTATTCCCTTTGTCTGACTCCTATCACTCAGCATAATTATCTTGAGATTCATCTATATAATCGTGTAGATCAATAGTTAATTCATTTTTCTGAGTAATTTTTTGTTGTATAGCTTTATCACAATTTGCTTACCTATTCATTTTCTGATCAGCACTTGGCTTGTTTCCAGTCTATGGATATTACTATGAACAATTAGGCATATGGTTTTGTTTCTTTGGGGGTAAATATTTATAAATGAAACAGCTGGATCAAATGGCAACTATTACGTCTAGGACTGTGCTCCTTCCCTCTCCCCAAAGAGATATATTAGACTTTTATCCCATCTACCATGAAATACTTTAGAGTGTGACCTTGTTTGGAGAACAAGTTATTTCAGAGGTGATTGTTAGAGTGAGGCCACTGCAATAATCCTCATTCAATACAACTGATGTCCTCAGGCAAAAAGGAATGATATGGACTGAAACACAAGAATACAGGAAGGATGACTTGTGAAGTTATAGATGGAGGTGGATTTGATATTTCTATAAGTCAAGGAGCATCCAGGATGGCCAGGAAACCCCCAGAAACGAGGAACTGGACAGGACACCAATTCTTCCTCATTAGTCTTAGTAGTAGTCAACTCCTTCTCCAACTTCTAGTCTCTTAACACTGTGGGAAGAAATATTTCCATTGATTTAGACATCCAGATTATGGTACAATGTAATAAGAACACTAGCAAAACCATATGGCTAAGATATATATAATACTTTATTATATTATCTTATATATTTAACTTTTTTTTAGAATTGCCCTATTTTTCAAAAAGACCTAATTTCCCATTGGTATATAAGAGTTGTGGTTTTCCTTTTAACAGACCAACACACAGTCCGACTAGTATTTTTGGTTTAGTAATCCTAGGGATGGCAAAATATTTATTTGGATACTGCTCTGTTTTGCTATGTGTGCTGCTAGTGGAAGCTTTGGTGCTATGGTCTCTTTAATCCTGACTGTTTTGTTTATTTATTTATTATTGGTTAGACACAGAGAGAAATTGAGAGGAGATCAGGAGACAAAGAGGGAGAGAGAGCGAGAGATACCTGCAGCTCTGCTTCTCAGTTTGTGAAGCCTCCCCATGCGGATGAGGACCAGGGGGGCTTGAACTTGGGTCCCTGTACACTGGAATCAGAAGGCTTAACTGGGTGCACTACTGGATGGTGCCCTTGTGCCTGTCTATTTTTCATATTTTTATAACAATTTACTTTGAAGAACAAAGTTTTAGAGTTTTTAAAGAACAAAGTTTTAAAGCTTGATTATAAAAAGTTTATCAATTTGGACACACACACACACACACATATATATATATATATATATGTATATATAACTTTGCCATCATAATGAACTCAGAAACTTTTTTTTTAAATTTAAGAAAGGAGACATTAAGGATACTGTAGGATAGAAGGGGTACAACTCCACAGAATTCCCACCACCAGATCTCCATATCCCATCCCCTCCCTTGATAGTTTTCCCATTCTCTATCCCTCTAGGAGTATGGACCCATGGTCATTGCGGGTTGCAGAAGGTGGAAGGTCTGACTTCTGTAATTGCTTCCCCGCTGAACATGGACATTGACTGGTTGATCCATACTCCCAGTCTGCTTCTCTCTTTCCCTAGTAGGGTAGGTCTCTGGGGAAGCAGAGCTCCAGGACACACTGGTGGGGTCGTCAGTCCAGGGAAGTCTGGTCGGCATCATGCTGGCATGTGGAACTTGGTGGCTGAAAAGAGAGTTAACATACAAAACCAAAAAAATTGCTGAACAGTCATGGACCTAATGGCTGGAATAGTGCAGATTAAGTGTTGGGGGGGTACTTTCTGCAGACTCTTGTGTACTTCTGCTTTCAGGTATATATTTTGCCCTGGTTTATGGACACGTGTGAACATATGCTCTATCTCAGGGGACCTGGTCTATATCTAGGTTTGGGGACTTTGTTAGGAAATGAACCACCTGGAATGGAATTAGAGAATACTATGGAAGGAAAGGTTTCACCCGAGTGATGAAGCTGTAGGGTTGTCTTTCCACACCTGAAGTCTCTGGTCACAGTCTGAAGTAAAGCATACTCAGGTGGTACTCTTTGTGTTGATTAGGTTGCGATCATCAGATGCAATATTATTTGATATGAATTGAGAGAAGCATACAGGAAAGTGCACCCCACCCTAAGGTTCCAGAACTGGGGAAAATATGGCTCTATAGTGGGAATGTGAGGCTCCTGCTGTATTAGGGTTCAACAAGACAATGGATAGTTATTGTTATCATCACACTATTTGGTAATTGGGTTAACTTTGAAAAGTCCCTTTGTTAGGGTTTGCTATATAATACCCAGCATCTTGTATATAGCGGTGCCACCGGTTGCTTCTGTTCTCCCTCATCTAGGCTTTTGAGAGGGTCAACATATAAAAGACTCAGCCTATGTATTAAAAAGACTCAGTCTGTGTTTTAAAGAGTTCTAGACATATGATCAATTTTCCCCCTCTCATATTAATTGAATAGTGGTTTATATGACTACTTTAATAGGAGTGTACATAAACACCATACCCACCACCAAAACACTGTATCCCATCCCACCCATCCACCCCCCCCCCACCCACCACCACTCCCACCGGCCACTACCCACCCCCACTGCCCCGGGAAGCTGAATATCTATCCTCCCCCTCACCACAGAGTTTTTACTTTGATGTCCTACTCTTGATTTAATCAGATCCTGTTTTAGTTTCCCTTTCTGTTCTTCTTTCTCAACTTCTGTTGATGAGTGGGATCATCCCATACTCATCTTTGTCTCCCTGACTTAGCTCACTTAACATAATTCCTTCTAGCTCCATCCAAGATGGGTCAGATAAGGTAGGTTCATTGTTCTTAATAGCTGCATAGTATTCCATTGTTTTTAGTATACAAGTCTTACACTTTGGTCAGATTTACTCCTAGGTATTTTATTGATTTTGCTGCAACAGTGAAAGGGAATGTTTTCTGGATGTTTTCTTCTTTAGTTTTAGTGTTTGAATAGAGAAATGCCACTGATTTTTGTACATTGATTTTATAGGCTAACACCTTGCTATATTTCCTAATAACTTCCAGTAGTTTTCTGCTGGATTCTTTAGGTTTTTCTATGTATACTATCATATCATCTGCAAATAGTGAGAGCTTGACTTCTTCCCTTCCAATCTTTATTCCTTTGGTTTATTTCTCTTGCCTGATTGCTATGGCAAGAGCTTCCAATACTATGTTGAAGAGTAATGGTGACAGTGGACATCCCTGTCTAGTCCCCGATCTGAGGGGAAATGCTTTCAGCTTCTGTCCATTGAGTATGATGTTGGCTGTAGTTTTGCCATATATGGATTCCACTATCTTGAGGAATTTTCTGTCTATTCCCATTTTTTGTAGGGTTTTGAGCGTGAATGGGTGTTGGATTTTGTCAAAGGCTTTCTCTGCATTTATTGAGATAATCACGTAGTTTTTGGCTTTGCTTTTATTGATGTGGTGAACGACATTGATTGACTTATATATTTTGAACCAGCCTTGCATTCCTGGGATAAATCCCACTTGGTCATCATGAACAATCTTTTTGATATACTGCTGTATCCAGTTGGCCAAGATATTGTTTAATATTTTGGCATCTATGTTCATCAGAGATATTGGTCTGTAGTTTTTCTTTTTTGTTGTGTCTCTATCTGCTTTTGGTATCAGGGTGATCTTGACTTCATAGAAGGTGGAAGGGAGTGTTCCTGTTTCTTCAATCTTATGGAAAAGCTTTAGAAGTATGGGTATTAACTGTTTCCTGAAGGTTTTGTAGAATTCATTTGTGAAGTCATCTGGTCCAGGACTTTTGTTGTTGGGGAGATTCTTAATAATGGTTTTGATTTCTTTGTCTTGATTGGAGCATTTAGGTTTTGTAGTTCTTCTTGGTTCAGTTTTGGAAGGGTATATGTTCTAGGAGTTCTTCCATTTCTTCCAGATTTTCTAGCTCGGTGGCATATAGTTCTTCATAGAAATTTTGCATTATTTTCTAGATTTCTATGGTGTCAGTTGTGATATCTCCTCTATCATTTACAATTTTATTAATTTGAGTCTTCTTCCTTTTTTGTTTAGTGAATCAGGCTAGAGGTTTGTCAATCTTGTTTAATTTTTCGAAGAACTAACATTTAGTTTCATTGATCTTTTGGATGGTTCTATTTTCGATGTTGTTTATTTCTGCTCTAATTTTAGTGATTTCTGTCCTTCAGGTTGCTTTAGGGTTCCTTTGTTCCTCTTCCTCTAAGTCCTTGAGGTGTGCAGTAAGGTAATTTATTTCGGCTTTTTCTTGTTTTTTAATATGTGATTGTATGGCTATGAGTTTCCCTCTCAATACTGCTTTAGATGTGTCCCATATATTTTGGTAGCTTGTGTCTTCATTTTCATTTGTTTCCAGGAACATTTGAATTTCTTGCTTCAGTGTCGCTCTGACCCAGTGGTTCTTAAAGAGTATGTTTTTTAGTATCCAAATTCTGTGTCTTTTAATAATTTTCTGTTTGTTGTTAAATGTTAGCTTTACTCCACTGTGGTCTGAGAAGATACTTGGGATAATTTCAATGCTCTTGAATTTGTTGATGCTGTCTTTGTGGCCTAACATGTGGTCTATCCTTGAGTATGTGTTGTGTGGATTTGAAAAGAATATGTATTCCAGTTTTTTGTGGTGAAGAACTCTGAAAATGTACAAGAGGTCTAATCTGTCCATCTCTTCATTTAATTCTCTTTTTTCTTTGTTGATTCTTTGCTTCGTTGATCTGTCTAGGTGTGAGAGTGGGGTGTTGAAGTCTCCCACTATTATTGTATTACTATTGATGTATTTTTGAAGTTCTTTGAGTAGGTGCTTGATATATTTAGATGGTTCCTCATTGGGTGCGTAGATGTTGATAATTGTTAAGTCTTCTTGGCTGATTAATCCTCTAATCATTATGTAATGACCTTGCCTATCTTTTATTACTTTATTTACTTTAAAATCTATTGTGTCAGAGATGAGAATGGCTCTTCCTGCCTTTTTTTGTGGTCCATTAGCCTGTATGATAGTTTTCCATCCTTTCACTTTTAGTCTGTGTTTATCTTGTTGTGTCAGATGCTATTCTTGCAAGTAGCATATGGTTGGGTTATCTTTTCAGATCCATCCTCCCACTCTGTGCCTTTTGATGGGTGAGGTTAAGCCATTGACATTTATTGATATTATGGATTTAATGTATTGTAATGTCATTGTTTAAAGAATTTTTATTTGCTCTGGCATATGGCAAGTATTATAGTGAAGTTCTTGTTTATAAGAGGTCTTTTAGAACCTCTTTCAGAGCCGGTTTGGTCATGGTTGCCTTCTTTAACTGTTGTTTGTCTAAGAAGGTTTTGATCCCTACATCTAGTTTGAATGAAAATTTGGCAGGACATATTATCCTTGCTTGAAACCCCTTTTCATTCAGGGCTCTATAGATATCTTGCCATTCTCTTCTGGCTTTTAGAGTTTGAGTGGAGAAGTCTGCTGATAATCTTATGGGTTTTCCCTGTATGGGACTTTTTGTTTCTCTCTTGTAGCCTTTAGGATCCTTTCTTTATCCTTACTTCTTTTCATTGTAATTATGATGTGTCTTTGTGTCTACAGGTCTGGATTTATTCTGTTTAGGACTCTCTGGGCATCTTGAATCTTAATGTCCTTTTTGTTGTTCAGGTCTGGGAAGTTTTCTTCTATAATTTCCTCTAGAATGTTTCCTTCCCCTTCCTCTCTTTCTTCTTCTGGCAGGCCAATTATAGGAATGTTACTTCTTCTGAGATCATCCCATATGTCTCTGTTGTTGTTTTCTGTGTCTCTCAATGTCTTTTTGAGCTCTTTTACCTCTTTCTTAGTTTTCTCTAGCTCATCCTCTGTCTGATTAATTCTGTTTTCTGCTTCTGCTAGTCTGCTTTCTCTTCCCTTGGCTGATTTCTTCATTACAGCTATTTCAGCTTTCAATTCTCTAATTGCCTCAATGTAGTTAGTATTTTCCTTGAGGGTCTCATCTGTTGTTTCCCTAATACTGCTATTCCTTTCCTCCAAAGATGTTTTCATTTCTGTGATTAATAAGTTTATTATTGCTTGCATACTTTTCTTATCTATGGTTACTTCTGGCTGATTTGCAGTTTCTTCTGTGCTCTTGTCTTCATTCATTGTAGTAGAAGTTTTATTTGCTCTTGATCTACCCATTTTTTATTAATGTGTTTATTTTTATGTTATGTTGTTCATCAGTTGTTGTGTTTTGAATACAAGCCACACTATACTAAATACCTTTATGACAAATGCAATCACCACCCTCAGAAATTACAATAGTAACTGAAGCAAGAGTTGAAGCAGTTCAACCAATACTAGTTATCCCATCAATGTCTCCAGTCCAAGAAAAAATAGCAACAAAATCCAAAAGAAAAAGAAAGAGAAAGGAAAAAAGGGATAGCAGGAATAGAAAATTATTCAAATCTACTGTCACTGTCAATTCTAGGGGTAGCAAGAGGAGAAAGGGAAGTAGAGCTGAGACACACAAAAAGAGAGTCCACTCTGCATCAGATTTCTTCACTGAAATAATTCACAAATGAGTATCAGTGAATTCAGGAAGCAGAGGAAGGAGGAAGGAAGAAAGGAAGATGGGGAATAAAGAGAAAAGAAAAAAGAAAAGAAAAAAAACAGAGCAGTGAAAGGAGAGTTGTGTTTCTTTTTTAATTAGCTAGGAGGAGGGAGAAGGGGGAGAGTGGATAGATAGACGAGGTATGAAGAGTGAGACAAGTTCCTCTCACAGTGGATAAGACACCCAGTCACCCAGCAATGGAAAGTGTACCAAGAATTAATTTTGGTCAACCAGGGGTGGGGGGAAGGAATACACATATATATATATATAATAGTAATAATAAAATAGAACAGAGTAAAAAGCCCCTGCAGTGGGTCTGCAGCTTGGACAGCTCCCTCTTACTTAGCTCAGGCACATTGAGTCTAGACAACTGATCGAAAAAGAAAAGAAAAGAAAAAAAACTTCCAGGCAGTCTTTCCCAGGCAGGGTGAGGCTTTGTTGCTCCAATTGGGCCTAAGTCCCTTACTCAGAGAGAAAAAAATATCCGAGGTATTCAGAAAGGCACAGGATTGGAATGGCACCCCTGGTGAGCCAGGAATCTTGGTAAACATAAAAGGTCAGCAGGGAGCCTGCTAGCAGCAGCTCCCTACCCCTGGGGTCTGGTTATTGGGGGGTGGGGAGAGAAATAATAAAAAAATTTCCTTTCTTTTTGCTCTATATTCTAACCCAAATTGAGCTATAGTCACCTCCTTGATGTCACGCATAGAATGTCTTGTTCACTGTCCTGCTGAAGGCCAGGATCCGATGCTTTTCAGCAATTGTTGTCAGAGTTCAAGCCAGCAGCTGCTTCCGAGTCTCCATCTTGGCTCCGCCCCCTCAGAAACATTTTTATCTATGCTTTCTTCTATAAACTTTTTAGACTCTTAATGTTTTAGGTATGTTTATATATAGACTTAATTTTTTGTATATTCTGAAATGTGAATTGATGCTTCTTTGTATTTTCTTTCTTTTTTTTTAAATTTTTTATTTAAGAAAGGATTAACAAAACCATAGGGTAGGGGGGTACAACTCCACACAATTCCCACCACCCAATATCCACATCCCACCCCCTCTCCTGATAGCTTTCCCATTCTCTATCCCTCTGGGAGCATGAACCCAGGGTCATTGTGGGTTGCAGAAGGTAGAAGGTCTGGCTTCTGTAATTGCTTCCCCACTGAACATGGGCGTTGACTGGTCGGTCCATACTCCCAGTCTGCCTCTCTCTTTCCCTAGTATGGTGGGTCTCTGGGGAAGCGGAGCTCCAGGACACATTGGTGGGGTCTTCAGTCTAGGGAAGCCTGGCCAGCATCCTGATGACATCTGGAACCTGGTGACTGAAAAGAGAGTTAACATGCGAAGCCAAACAAATTGTTGAGCAATCATGGACCCAAAGCTTGGAATAGTGGAGAGGAAGTATTAGGGGGGGGTACTCACTGCAAACTCTAGTGTACTTCTACTTTCAGGTATATGTTTTGCAGTAGTTTATGGATACGTGTGAACATATGCTCTCTCTCACAGAAACTGGTGTATATCTAGGTTTTGGGACTTTGTTAGAAAGTGAACCACCTGAGATGGAATTAGAGTATACTATGAAAGGAAAGGTCTCACCTGAGTAATGAAGCTGAAGGGTTGTCATTCCACACGTGAAGTGAAGTCTCTGGACACAGTCTGAAGTGAAGCATGTTGAGGTGGCAATCATTGTGTTGGTTAGGTTGTGATCGGCAGATGCAATATTATTTGATATGGATTGTGAGAGGCATACGGGAAAGTGGGCCCTATCCAAGGGTTCCAGGACTGGGGGAAGTAGAGGCTCTATAGTGAAGATGTGAGGTTCCTTCTGTCTTAGGGTTCAAAAAGACAATCAATAGTTAATGTTATCATCTTCTTTTCCTGTTAATACCTATCTCTTTTTTTCAATGAATTGTCTGTGAACCATTATCAAAAATCTACAGCTCATGTATCTTTGTTTCTTCTTTATTTACTATATTCCATAGTCTCCTATCCTATACTAACTCCTCATATTCTTTTTTTTAATATTTATTTTATTTATTTATTCCCTTTGTTGTCCTTGTTGTTTTATTGTTGTAGTTATTATTGTTGTTGTCATTGTTGGATAAGACAGAGAGAAATGGAGAGAGGAGGGGAAGACAGAGAGGAGGAGAGAAAGATAGACACCTGCAGACCTGCTTCACCGCCTGTGAAGCGACTCCCCTGCAGGTGGGGAGCCGGGGCTCGAACCGGGATCCTTATGCCGGTCCTTGTGCTTTGCACCACCTGCGCTTAACCCGCTATGCTACAGCCCGACTCCTCTCATATTCTTATTTATGAAACATGGACAGTTCTGAATTGGTGTTAGGAGTGGGGTTGGTAATTTTGTTCCTCAGGGTGCACCTAGAAAGAGCTAGAAACACTCTGGATTATCACTCTGGAGGAGGGTTATGACAATCTTCTTTTGTCTAATGAAGAGAAGTCAGTAGTGCTGCTGAACATATCACAGAATAGCCTCCTCACACTAACGAATCATTCAGCCTCAAATGTGAAGAGTACAAACATTATGCTAACTCTTGGGATCAAGTAGTGTAAATATTGTGACTTTAGGGGCTTGGGGTTGGTATACCTGGTAGAGCGTACATGTTACAATGCACAAAGAATGAGGTTCAAGCCCCTGGTCCTCAACTGCAGTGGGGTGGGGGAAAGCTTAATGAGTGGTGAAGTAGCCATACAGGTCTCTTTTTCCCTCTCCCTCTCTATCTCTTCTCCTCTCACAATTTCTCTCCGTCTTATCAAACAATTAAATAAATATCTAAAACTATAATGTGACTGTTTTTATTTTAAACAATTTTTTTTCTCTAGTTACTTTGTATCTCCTTGTAGTTTGGGAACCATCTTGTAAGTCACCCACTCTCCAAGTCCAAGTCTTTCTGAGATTCTGAGTATTAAGATGTAACTTAACACTAAATCACAAACCATTGATATTTTAATAATATTAAGTGTTACTATCCATGAAAATATATGTGCATTTCCTTTTATTTAGGTCTTAATTTCCTTTAGCAAGGTTTTACAATTTTTCAATGTATAGGTCTTATATTTATTTTATCAAATTAATCACTACATAGTATTTTTCTTATTGCCAAAATAAACAGTTTTGCTTTTACGGAATGAAGTTTCAAAGAAGAACTTCTACTTGAACTTGAAGTGTCACTTATATAACTGGTCTACTGGATTTTGTAATCTTGGGCTGCAATATAACTATATTAGTATTCATGGAATTTTAAGTGCTAGAGACCCAGGTTCGTTTGATTAAGGGAAAGCTGGTACCTCCTTGAAGCAAAAGAACAGTAAACCAGTATTAATGACATTTAGATTCACTCTCAAGCCCCCTAGAAAGCACTGGCTTCTTGTATTTTTTTTAGTCTTTTGCATTGAGGGGTATGGAAGCAAGTAGTTTCACATCATCAGAGTTTTGAAAGTGGAAGGAGGAAAGTGCTTTTCTTCTTTTAAAAAATATTTAATTTTTTTTTATTCTTTATTGGATAGAGTCAGTGCACACAGGGACCAGGCACTTTTCTTCTTTTTCAGGCCCTTCCTTGAAGAGCTCTGATAATGGCTCATATCACAAATTGATCTCTACACCCAGTAGAGCGGCTAATGTGTGGCAGTGATTGTCTTCATCAGGCTTACATTTCCTCTTTGTGCTTAGATTTTGAGGGCCTTTTATTAGAAAAAGATGGAGGAAGGGCAGTTTTAATGAAAGTTCTGGACAAAGTTGGCTGGCAGAAGCTCCCAGGGTCAGTGATGGTCAGGAATTGGCAAGCAAGTCCTCTCCTGTGTTGGCAGTCTCTGTTGGAGGCAGGGTGCTGCCATTCACTGACAGAAGCCACACTGTATCCCAGCAGTTTCTGTGGGCACCATCTCTGCATTAAGAGACTGAGGGTCTGTTTAGTCTGGACATCTTCATTTCTTTCTGTTTACCTTCTTCTCCCCCAACAGTACTTGCTTCAGTTGACCCTTGTGTCTTCTGAACTCAGAATAATTCAAGATGAGCTTGGGGAGGATCCTATTTTACTTTTCCTTTAAACTAACTCATGGATTTAGAATGAGACATTACAATACTGCCTCAGTTGGGGGTTGTACGGTAGCGCAGCAGGTTAAGTGCACATTGCACAAGGCACAAGGACCCATAAGGACCACAGTTCGAGCCCCCGGCCCCCCATCTGCAGGGCTTCATATGCGATGAAACAGGTCTGCAGGTGTCTATCTTTCTCTTCCCCTCTCTGTTTTCCCCTCCTCTCTCAATTTCTCTTTGTTCTATCCAACAATGAACGACATCAACAGCAACAATAATAACCACAGCAAAGCTACAACAACAAGGGCAACAAAAGGGGAAAAAATGCCCTCCAGGAGCAGTGGCTTTGTGGTGCAGGTACTAAGCCCCAGCAATAACCCTGGAGGCAAAAAAAAAAAAAATACTGCCTCAGTATCTGAAGTGCCAGGAATGGAACTAGGATCTCATACATGGCAGAAATGAACTCTACCTGCTGAGTCACCTTCCTGGCCACAAGAGGGCTGCATTCTAAAATGATTCAGACATTACAGAGAGAAGTGCGAAGTCACTCATGGTTTTAGGAAGCTTACTTACCCACAACATTTACCTCTGTAAGCCCCAGATTTCCCTTCTGCCAGATATAAATTTTTAACACCTCCCCCACCCTATGACATCCCTGCCTTTAAAAGATTTCAAATTTGAAATAGAATTCAATTCTGATGATGCCATTAGGTGCCACCTCTTCCCTCACTTGTTCCCTCCTGTAGTGGCATCAAATTAACTAGGTTAGGTGGCTTCTAGAGATGGATCAAACATCCAGCATGAACAGGGGCAGGCTGCAGTGTGGGTGTCTGCTTCAGTACCTTGTGGGAATAACTATTTCTGTACTTATATTAGACTTCAAGCTTGCCATTCCCAATGTCCTTAGTGAAAAAATCATTCTTGGAATGGTGGTTAAGATAAATAAAAACATACCCTGCTGGAAAGCAGAACCACGAATCCGTTCTACAATTTTTCCATCTTTCTATTGTTGATAACATTTCCCCTGGGTTCTAATTGTAGCAAAAGAGAAGAAAGTTTTAAAAACTCATTATCATCACCATTCTTATCATGTATCAGCATTTAGAAAGTATAGACCTGCCCCGTCTTTTAATTGGGCTTTTAGTCATTGCTTCAGCAATTTTTCAATTTGTTGCTTCCTTTAATCCACTCAGGAAGAGTATGAGCATAAGGTATTGCTTTTATTTTCCAGATGAGGGAAGTAAAGGTCTAAGGAGACTGGTCTTGGTCACATAGAAAGCTCTGCAGACTGCTGGCATTAGCATTAGAACTGACTTCTGCCTCACTTTCTACCACTGACCACTGGCACAACATGTAGTACTCATGTAAGGTCCCCCTAGTCACAGAGCCATGGACATTTGCTTAGACTATATGGCACAGCTGGGGTTAGGCAACTTAGTGTTCACAGTGAGAGAAGAGCAAGCAACAAAGTCACTCTCAACTCCAGCCCTGTCCAACAATGTCACTGGGACTGTGGTCTGCAGTGTGTGTGTGTGTGTGTGTGTGTGTGTGTGTGTGTGTGTTGGGGGGCGTTCTCCTCTAGTTCTCCTGCAGACAGCACGCACACACAGTGGCTAGCCTGTACTGTCTTAGCCGTTCGGGGAGTGCGTTGTCTAGAGGTGGCCTCTTGAGCAACTTCAGCTCTAGGAATTGTAGGTTGCTATCTCTGGACGAATCTCTGCGTATTCTAGTATTCTAGCTCATCTGCCTTCAGACCCAAGCTGGGGATCTCGGCCAGGGGGCCCAGTTTTGGCAGGGAATCTGCGGTCTCTGGGTGGTCCAGGATCTGTCCAGACTTCATAGCAGGAGGGCAGGCGGGCCAGCCATGCAGAAGGTGCTGGCCGAGGTGCCCTGGGGTGGCGGCCATGATGGGCTGCAGCCTTGCCTGCCATGCCTGTTGCCCTGCTCTCCGTGGTCGAGCAGAGTGGAGGGAGCCCGCGCCCAATGCCCCGCGCCACGCGGAGGAAAGCCGGCTCATGCGGGCTGGCGTTGGGCTCCTACGGGCTGGCATTGGGCGGAAACCACAGAGTGGTCCAGAGATAAATGTTCCAGAAACAGCGGAACAGTCTCGTGAAGAAAGGGCAGAGGCCTTTGTAAACCTCTTCACAAGCAGAAAAGAAGGCCATTGTAGATAGGTAGGCAAAGTCTTCACTTATTTGGGGGGATGCGTAGGTCAGGTTCACGTGGGAGCCATATATTGTTAAAATTCGGGGCTCCAGCAGGCCGGGCTAGCTTTGCAGTGGTAGACAGAGACCAGGGGACACACGGCTGGGCAGAAAAGCTGTCTTTCTTTATTCACAAACAACGATTCATAAACTAACCCAAACCAACAGACTCTCATCTTCCTCACAGAGAACTGGACTGGTGTTTCCAAAAGTATGTAACACTATAAAACTCATTCTGTGTCTTTCCATATAGAAACAAGTTCTAGGAAGATAAATTTTGTTTTCTTGATAGAGAAAGAGAGAGGAAAATAGAGTTAGAACATTATTCAACTCTAGCATATGGTGGTGCTGGGGATTGAGTCTGGGATGCTTGGGACCTCAGGCATAAGTCTGGTGCACAGATGCTGTGATATTTCCCTGGCCAGGTACTTTGTTTTCTTGTACAGATGAATCATGTGTTCTCCTTGCCTCATACATGATAGGTGGTGAGTAAATTGTTGACTGATGGTTGGAATAAGCATATAAATCATTTATTATTTATTTTATTATTTATTATTTATATTTTTAAAAAATATTTATTCCCTTTTGTCACCCTTGTTTTATTGTTGTGGTTATTAATGTTGTTGTTATTGATGTCATCATTGTTGGATAGGACAGAGAGAAATGGAGAGAGGAGGGGAAGACAGAGAGGGGGAGAGAAAGATAGACACCTATAGACCTGCTTCACTGCTTGTGAGGCAACCCCCTGCAGATGGTGAGCCGTGTGCTCCAACCAGGATCCTTACTCCAGTCCTTGCACTCTGCACCACCATGCACTTAACCCACTGCACTACTGCCCGACTCCCTATTTTTTTTTTTTACTTTTTACTTATAAAAAGTAAACATTGACAAAACCATAGGATAAGAGGGTTACAACTTCACACAATTCCCACCACCAGAACCTTGTATCCCATCCCCTCCCCTGATATTTTTCCTATTCTTTAACCCTCTGGGGAGTATGAACCCAGGGTCATTATGGAGTGCAGAAGGTGGAAGGTCTGGCTTCTGTAATTGCTTCCCAGATTAGCATGGGCATTAACAGGTCAATCCATGCTCCCAAGAATATAAATGATTTCTGCTATAACTTTTGTTATACTTAGATTATAACACAAAAATTTTAAAAATATTTAGATATTTATTTATTTATTGAGAGACACACTCAACAATCAGGTTATCACTCTGGTATATGTGGTTTCAGTAACTAAACTCAGACCTCATGCCAAAGCCAGTCAGGCATTCTACTGCTGAGGCATCTCTCTGGTTGCTAACCCACAATGCCTTGGGTGGAAAAATGGCCTCCAAAGCCCTTCATGTCCTCTATCTCCAACTCTCTACCTTGAGGCCTAAATCCAGCTTTCCTCTTGTTCTATGGGTCTATCACAAGCCTTCCTGCTTGTGGGCTTCTCCACTGATGCTTCTGTATGAAATTCCTTACTCACAGTTGGAAAAAGAACTAGAAATCTGGATCAGGGAAGAAAGTAGCTCACAAATATGGGGAAAGTATATAAATGTTAACTGTAAGCCCCACAGGTTTGAGCTGGGGCCCATATTCAGCACAGGAGCCTATGTAGCCTCTGAAGTCCTGTAAGTCTGAGCTCACATTCTGTGGTTATAGCTAGGAACATTCCAGGCTGCACTAATTTCAGGACCTATCTTCCTCGGGTGATAGGTAAAGCATGTTGTCCAGTATCCCTTTGGAGATTGAAACATTCTCTACTATTGTTCTCTCTCTCTCTCTCTCTCTCTTTTTCTTATTTATGTTTTTTTTTCCTTCAGGGTTATTGCTGGGACTCGGTGCCTGCACTACGAATACACTGCTTCTGGAGACTATTTTTTCCCATTTTGTTGCCCTTGTTGTTACACTTGTTGTCATTGTTATTATTGTCATTGTTATTGTTGTTGTCATTGCTGTTGTTGTTGTTGTTACTGTTGTCATTATTATTGTTATCATTGCTGTTGTTGTTGTTAGATAGGACAGAGACAAATTAAGGGGGGAGGCAGAGAGGGGGAGAGAAATACAGACACCTGCAGACCTGCTTCACCACCAGTGAAGTGACCCCCCTGCAGGTGGGGATCAGGGGGCTCAAACCAGGGTCCTTATGCCAGCCCTTGTGCTTTGCAGCATGTACGCTTAACCCGTTGCACTACTGCCTGATGCCCCTACCATTGTTGATCCACATTGAGGGCAAGGTCCTATAGGGGCCCACAGAGGGGTCCATTATGTTGTTTCTGATGGAAATGACCAGTGACAGTGTCGAGAGAGATCTGTTAGAAGTCTAGGTGCATCATGTCTGTGTAGGAACCCCAGGGATCCCTGACTAGGGTCCCAGGTAATGAGGTGGCCTGGTTGTGACTAAAGAGTCATCATTAAGGTATGCCAGTCTCTTTCCCTTATTCAGCTTTAGTTGTCCTTACTTTATCTGACAAGGTTATCTTTGGAGTGGTTGGGGAATGTGTAATAAGAGGTAGGTGAAGAGGATATCTAGATCTAAGTAGAAAGGAGCATGAATCAACCTGCCAATGTCCCTGTTCAGCAGAGAAGCAATTACAGAAGCCATACCTTCCACCTTCTGCACCCCACAATGATCCTAGGTCCATAGTTACAGAGGGATAAAGAATAGGGATGCTATCAAGGGAGGGATTGGACATAGAGCTCTGGAGGTGGGCATTGTGTGGAAATGTATCCCTCTTATCCTATAGTCTTGTCAATATTTCCATTTTATAAATAAATAAAAAATAAAGTAAGTCCTTGGTCTTCTCTTGCCCCTGAAAAACACTTCCTCATCCCTGAAGCCTCAGCTTGGTTGTTATTTCCTGAGAGAGAGCCTCCATACTTTCCTTCCCTTGTCTCAATTAACCACTCTGCTACTCCTTCCTAACTTTCTTTCCTCCACTCTTTTTGGCCCTAAACATAGTTCTTCCATGAGGAAATGTGTCCCTGAGTCTTTGAGCTGATTCCTTTGCCTCTTCTGTGTGTTGAGGGCCTGCCAGGTGGGAACAGGCCCCAAGAAGATCCAGAACAAATCATAATAGGTTGAGTAGAATAAATAAGAATAGGTTGAGTAAATAGGCACCATTTAGCTGCAGTAAACTCTGGATGCCTAGAACCCAAGCCAGGCAGCTGGTTGCCCTGCCTCCCTGAGAAAGAAGGCAAACCTTGGTTAACCCAGATTTGCCTGTCACTGCGTGGGGACTGTCAGAAAAGATGGAGTCAATGCAGGCATGACAAGTGACCGGTCCTGCTGGTAATTAGTAGCCTACGGCAAAGCCAGTGGCAAGAGTGGGCTGGAAGCAACACCTAACCACCCAATTAAAAGGCAGGTAGGCTTAAATTTAGAAGCTTTTTGTGGCCTTGGTGCAGAAAGCTTGCTGGGTGGCTGGTGGGCAGAAGATTCCTGGGCCACTCTGCATGTTGAGAGCTCATGGAGGGTGCAGTGATTCTGCCTGTGGACTCTTTGACCTGAGCTGATGAATCAATAGAGAGATCTTCCACCTGCAAGTGTTTAAATCCCTGCTGTTTATTGCTGCCACAAGTAGAAGCAGGGATGGCAGAGGGGGCTAGGGCTTCTGTGCTCAAGGACCAGCTTGTCTCTTAAGAGACTTCACAGCCTTGGACAAGACCCTTAACCTTTTTGGAACTGCTTTCACATTTTTGGGATATAGGAGTTTTTGATTTGGGAAAGACCACATATACTTACATATATAGTCTCTTAAGGCCTGGGAAGTGGCAAAGTGGCTAGAGGTCTATATGTCAGTGTGATGGTCTGCTTCCCTTTATATCATTGTCTTTGTTTCTCTCTTTTTCATGTTAATAAGTAAATCTTTAAAAAAAAGTGAACAAGTTTTTAAAGGATCTTTTGACTGAACTCTAAGTAAATTACAACTTCCTCGAGGACTGAAACATTTCAAAGTTATTCTCTCAGGCACCCCTATGCAATGAAAGCATGATAATGTACTAGAACAAAGGAAGAACTCCATTTGCTGTATAACTTGTGTCTTGTCTCCTGGCAGTGGTCAGTCTTTTTATTTTTCTTTTTTTAAATATTTATTTTATTTATTTATTCCCTTTTGTTGCTCTTGTTGTTTTATTGTTGTAGTTATTATTGTTGTTGTCGTTGTTGGATAAGACAGAGAGAAATGGAGAGAGGAGGGGAAGACAGAGAGGAGGAGAGAAAGATAGACACCTGCAAACCTGCTTCACCTCCTGTGAAGCGACTCCCCTGCAGGTGGGGAGCCGGGGTTCGAACCGGGATCCTTATGCCAGTCCTTGTGCTTTGCGCCACCTGCGCTTAACCCACTGCGCTACAGCCCGACTCCCAGTCAGTCTTTTTCTATTAACATTTTCAGATGTTCCTTTACATGTATGTGACTTCTCTCTCTGCCTCTCTTTTAATTGATTTAATCTTCTTCTAGCGTTTGCCCTTCTTCCGTAGCCAGTCAACAGGTCAGGTTGAAAGCTGTCAGGAGCTGCTTGTTGCTGGCTTTGAAAGTGACTGGGATCCATGTGGATTCAGTCGGCTAGGAAGGATCGTCAGTTTCCCCAGTGAATGGGTACTCACGGGATGCACCACGAGAAGGTCGATCCAATGCATCCAAGTCTGTTGGATAAGGGGGGTACAATTCCACACAGTTCTCACCACCAGAGTTTCTCATCTCATCCACTCCAATGGAAGCTTTCCTGTTCTTTATCTCTCTGGGAGTATGGACCCAGGATCAGTATGGGGTAGAGAAATTGGAAGGCTTGGCTTCTGTAATTGCTTCTCCATGGACATGGGAATTATCAGGTTGATCTATAACCCAACTTGTTTCTATATTTCCCTAGTGGGGCAGGGATCTGGAGAGGTGGGGTTCCAAGACACATTGGTGAGGTCATCTGCCCAGGGAAGTGAGATTGGTGTCATGGTAGCATCTGCAACTTGGTGGCTAAAAAAGCATTGAGATATAAAGCAGAACAAATTTTTAATAATCAGGACCCTAAAGGTAAGGATATAGCAGATGAGACTTGGGGTCTCCATTTTGGGAGAAATTAGGAAGTCTATTTTAGGTATATCCCAAGGGGCCTATGACTTTAATAGTTTTTGCCTGAGCCTGAAGGCTAACATGCAGGCGAGCTAAAGGTATTGTCTGTGGAGATGTTGTCAGAGTTGGACATAGGACTAGAAAGCTGGATCAGGGAAAAGAGTAGCTCCCAAATATGGGGGAAGTATATAAACACCATTAACTGTAAACCCCATTGATCTGACCTGCGGCCCATATTCAGCACAGTAATCTGTCTAACCTTTGCATCCCTGTAGGTCTGAGCTTGCATTCCATGGTCATAGCTAGGAACATTCTAGGTTGTACTTATTTCAGGACCAGTCTTCCTTGAATGGCAGAGTATATTGACCCAGCCTCCTTTCGGAGAGTGGGGCAGTCCCTACCAATGTTGTTCCATGACTTCTCTCTTTTAAACATTTTATTTATTTTTCTTATTATTGCCATCTGGGTTACCACTGGGACTCAGTGCCAGCACTACCAACCCACCACTCCTGCCTGCCATTTTTTTTCCTTGTATTTTTTTTATTAGATAGAACAGAGAAATTGAGAGAGGATCGGGAGAGAGAGAGAGGGAAAGAAATATAGATACCAGCAGATCTGCTTCATTACTTGTGAAGTGGGCCCCCTGTAGGTGGGGAGTAGGGACTCAAACCCCAGTCCTTGTGCTTGTTAATATGTGTGCTTAAGCAGATGTACCACCATCTGGCCTCTGACTCCTCTTTGTGATACTCATTATCAGAGTCCTAAGTGGCTGGGAGAGGGGACATGTGCAGTATAAGGGATGTACATTGTCTGAGCCACTGCTAAAAACTGCCTTTCTTCTTCCCTGTGTTGCTCCAAATAACATGTTACATAATAATATGGAAGGAAAGGATTTACTGTTGTGATGCTGGGTCTAGCATCTCTAATGCTTGCTCCTTTATGTTGGCTCTGGTCTCAGGAAATAAGAGATTCTCTGCCTTTGGTGAGTCAATGTCCAGTTAGGCTATATTATTCATCATGTGACAAGAAATGGTGTAGGCAAAGCATCAATCTTATTTTTTCAGCAGATCCTGAAGTCACTGTGGTAAGAGCCAAAGACATTTATAATCACTGGAATTTCTCAGTGAACATTATCGGTGGGTTCTTTGCAACCATGAAGCAAAGAAATTAAAAGAAAACCAGGTCACTTTATAACCTTTCTGGGTTTATTGTCACCTGGGGTTGTGCTTTCCTTAGGGGTATTATAAGATAGTGAATTGAAGAAAATTCTGTTATGGGGGCATGCTCATTCTACCTTTCCTAATGGTTTCAACCTCTCTATTTATAAGGCTTCTATTCTAAGTAAAAATGTGTTTAGTTCAACTCCTTACCTCTCCTCCTTCTACACAAGTGGTATAAATCTCTTTCCACTCATGCTTAGTCCTTGTAGCACATTTTGCGTGATGAAAATCATGACTTCTGTAGCGAGTACAGTCCCCACATTATGAACCAAAAGCAGGTCATGTGTTGCTTCTGATTATCAAGTCCTCTTTAGAAAGGGGTATGGTGCCAGCTGTGTGCTTCTCTTCCTCCTTCTTGCCATTCTGCTGAGACTGCTTAACATGAGCCTGTCCATTGGTCCACTGTAAGCAGTGGTCAGGCAGTGGGTCCATGCCCATCACTCAGGTTCTCTCTCCTGGGGTATGGAGTCTCTGCATGGTTCTGTTGTCTGTGTCTTCTCACTAGCTTTTGTTCTCAGACTACGACATACTTGGTTTAATCTATAGGTTTCCATATTCACTCCTAACTTCTAGTTAATTACCATTTATAGTACACACGGAGCATCAGCTGATATAAATGATACTCAGTGGCTTGTTAATGGTTATGCAAAAAGACAAAAGTGAAAAGGATGTCCTACCTGAGGCAATAAGGTCCTGGGTTCAATCCCCATCATCACCATAAGCCAGAGCTGAGAAGTACACTGATTTCTCTATCTTGGTACCTTTCACTAAAATAATAAAATAGTATAAAAAAGAAAAATAACATTTAGAAGTTTACACTAGAATGAGAGTGACAACCATCCCCACCCTATAGCACCAGAAATACCTGTTTGGAGTGCAGTGCATTTGTGAATGTCTTTGATATCAAGTGGGGAAGCCATTTCTGCTTTGGCTGATTACTGAGAACATTCATGTTCAATCTCAATGTTCAGCTGAATGCCATCTAGAGTTAAACTGGAAGGACAAAGGACTTGTGTCCACTGGATGATTGATAGATGTCAGAAATGAACAGTTTCTGAATCTCTGGATTCTGAGGTGGCCGAGTCTGTAGTTGATTATATCACCACAGAGGCTGTGTTTGTGGCCTTCTTAATTTCTTTATTTAAGAAATTACATTTTTTGTGATCAGTTCCTGGTGCACCTCATTAAGTGCTTATGCTACCATGCACAAAGGCATAGGTTCAAGTCCCTGCTCCCCACCTACAGGGGGGAAGCTTCTTGAATGGTGAAGCAAGTAATAAAGTTGTCTTTCTTTCTTCATATCTCCCCTTCCTCTCTTGACTTCTGTCTGTCCTATCAAATAAAAGGAAAAAAAAAAGGAAAAAACAGCTACCAGGAACAGTGGATTTGTCATGCAGGCACAGAATCTAGTATTAACCATGTCAACAATTTAAGGAAGTAATAAAGGAAGAAAGAAAAAAGAAAGAAAGAAAATTAAAAAATAAAAACAGCAGCAAGAAATTACCTCCCCCTTTTTTTTCCTGGAATTCTCCCTAGTTTGGGACATCTTGAAGTTCCTGTCACTTTAGGTATTACAGATGTTTCCAGGTAATGAGGACTGATTATGAAAGCATCCAGCAGTAGACACAGTGCTTGAAGCACCAGGAGAGAAAAAGTGTTTTCTAAACACACTGATTGGTGGTAGAATCCAGCAATGCAGCCTCTTGAGTCCTGACTCTTGGCTGGGTTTCCCCAACTACCTTGACTGCCTCCTTCATCAGGCATGGAAGCTCTGTGCTGTAGAATCCAATCCAGACTCTGAGTTTAGCAACTTTTAATGAACTTAATGGGTAGAAATGCCAATGGAAGCAGATTTTTGGCTGTGTTGACATGCCAGCCTGCCATATTTTTCTAGGCCCCTAAATTAAGAGTTTATTTATCTCCTCAATTTTCTATAAATGGAATTAACAACAGGCCACTGGGGCCCCAGAGGATCCCAGATGCCAGCAGATGCAGTGACATCTTTCATCTCCTGAACTGCTTTGAGTCACCCAGTGTGGGCACTAATAAAGAGAAAATTTGGAGCTGGTTCACTCACATCATTATTATTATTGTTGCTGCTGCAATAATTGCTAGTAATCAAAGTCTGAGAGACTTTCAGATGAGAAAATTATCTGCGATGTGATCATACTTTGAAGTGTGCTTCTCCAAGAAGCTGACTTAGAAGCCCCGGCTCACTTGTGAATAAACATAAATCCCATCTGAACATTTGGTTTTCAAGAAACTTTGGAAGAAAATACCTGTCCTTTGGATGTGAAGGGCTTTCAAGTTATCTCTCCCTTTTGCATCAAACAGGTTCAGTTAAATAGGCTGCTGTAAATTCCTTTGTCCCAAGATCTCGTGATGGGTACAGGTAGAGCTAGTAAGGAATATTTGTAACAGCCTCAAATGAATGAGATTCTTCACATTACACTGTCACTGAGGAAAGTTGTGGAATGTTAAAAATAGATATTTGTCATTGCTGTAAAGTGGTTGAGTCTCCTGTGATCAGCTACTTAGAATAGCAGAAGGATCTGCCCCTGTATTGAGACCACACAGCCTCTGGTCATCAACTTTTTTGGCCTGGATGATTTTTTCCCTAAAAAATAGAAACCTGATAATTTCCAAAATCCCTTCTATCTTGAGAATTGTGTAATTTTCCTAAGTGTTTTGGAGTCATTTAGCAGACATGGAGAAAATGCATACTCATGACTTTAGACCAGAACTTGGTTTCAAATATTTCACTGGTCCTCTGATTTAAGGTGCTTGTGAGAAAATTGGTTATGGGACCTCATCCTATAGATTTACTAGACCTGTGGTCAAAATACTTAGTTAAATCCAACCACCTGATCCTCAGGAAAGGACAAGACAGCAGCATAAGCAGATGCCCTTTCTCTGCAGGTGGGTAGAGAAGGGTACATTCTTAAGTAATTAAAGGTGGAGATGCCTAATGATTCCAAAGAACCCAGGGACCCTGATAAAAATGCACTAGAAGTTATGAGGTGTAGTTTTTATTACTAGTGCTGCTGTCACTTCCTGTTACTTCACACATCTCCATGAAGCCTTGAATCACTAAACTTGTTCACTGTTGAGTTGATTCTGTGGAGAGGTTAGATCAACCTCTAGAAAGTCTCCTTGAGCATGATCCTCAGCTTGGGGGTCCTCTTTGTGCATGGCTGAGCCAGAAAATGTTTCTAGGATTGTTCAAAGCCTCTATCCTTATAGATCAGCATATAGTCTTGACAATTCAGTTTGTGTGTGTGTGTGTGTGTTTGTGTTTATGTAGGTAGTCAGAGTTGGGAATCAGAGGCTCAGCCTTCTGGACCTAGGCAGAATCACTCTGAAGGACTGATGAAGTCCAAAAAGCTCTTCAGTTTCTCCTTCTGTCAACCCTACTCCTATCCTATCCTCTCCCCTCTGTGTGTGTTGTTTGTTCTCCAAAGGACCTTGCCTGCTAAGCTATGTCTCAAGAAATTTAGTCTTTGACAGCAGTGGTGACATTCCCAACCTCTGCATGTGTGGCATGATTACCATGGTTGAGTATAGTGATGATTGGTCTAGTAATGTCCTCTTTTCTTTTTTTATAATTTTAATTTTTAAATCATCTTTATTTTTATTGGATAGAGACAGCCTGAAATCGAAAGGGAAGGGGAGGGTAGAGAGGAAGAGAAATAGAGAGACACCTGCAGCACTGCTTCACCACTCATGAAGCTTTCCCCTGCAGGTGGGGACCGGGGACTCAAACTTGGGTCCTTGCATATTATAACATGTATGCTCAACCAGGTGCACCACCACTTGGCCCCGTGTTGACCTCTTTTCAAGTCTGTTTTATCAGCTAGAAATGTACATTTCATTTGACAGGACAGGACGAATTCTATGATCCTTAAAGAAGATAGCATGTAGAAATATCTTCTGAATATTATAAAACAGTTGTCCTTTCCTACTTCTTAATATCAACTGAAGATTTTAAAGTACTCCTTGATGGAGCCATCAAGGTAAAAACCTTGAACTGTTTTTCCTGGAAGAATGACAGTTCCCTCTCAGGTCCTCTGTCAGGCTCTCATTCCATCCAATTGAAGGGAAACCAATGGGCTTTGCATTCTGAGCCTTTGGCTATTTTGTACTTTTTCTATAAGTAATGATATCACATCCACACTTCTATATTTTTGTTCTCTGTATATTCCTACAGGAAGTACTTTTCTAGAAAACAGCTTTCCATAGGAAGAGAAGTAGACTCACCCTATCTGCTTCCTCAGACCTTGGTATTCCACACTGCAAACCTTTCTTCTGTGTCTGCAGATTCATTCACAGTGGCAAGTCCATGATCTCTGGGGGTTTGCTTCTGGGCTTTTGTCCAACACCTATATGTTGACATGGAGTTTCAGACCTTGAGTTGGTGGCTAATGGTTTAGACTGCACCAGCTTTCTCATAAGGCTGAGAGTTTTTGCCCCTTTCCAAGAATGTCAGCAAGTAGACTATTAACTATTTATAGTCTCTAGTGTTTTTGTTTGTTTGTTTTGCTTTGCTTTGCTTGCTTTGTATCTTGAATGAGTAAACTAAGTTTAGAGAAAGAGCTTCCCATGTTTAAGCTCAACATATTTTTTGATTGAGAAAGACCCATCTGGTTTTGGCTTGGATACCCCCTTTAAAGACTTCCTTCCACATTCTACCAAATCCAGTCACATTCACTCTAAAGAATTATTATTATTATTATTATTATTGCCTCAAGGGTTATTGATGAGGTTTGGTGCCTGCACTACAAATCTACTGCACCTGTGGTCATTTTTTTATATTATTTTTGGTAGGACAGAGAGAAATTGAGCAAAGAGGAGAAGGTAGAGAGGGAGAGAAAAAGACAGACACTTGCAGACCTGCTTCATTGTTTGTGAAGCAACCCCTCTTACAGGTGGGGAGCCAGGAACTTAAACTGGGATCCTAGTGTGGGTCTGTGAGCTTTGTACTATATGTGCTTAACCCAGTATGCCACTGCCCGGCCCCCTCAAAAATTATTTTTAAAACCCCCTTTTCAAATTGACCTTACTGGCAGTCAGTCTGCCAACAACTGTGTTCATTTTTTAAAAAGAATCAATTGAGTATCAACAAAGAACCATCCTTTTCAGTCAATATCCCCTTCATTGCACATAGATACTACTTATTGTAGCCACTTCAGGGACTGGAGTCAGGTGCTTTGATGGGGTTACCTGCAGACAATCCAAATATCAGGCTTCTGGAACAGCATCTCAGGAACCCTGAGAGATTTTATTTTCATCCTGTTTTTTGGCAGGTAGCTTGGGAGGACTTCCCAGCCTCCTGCAGCTAGAAGATAAAGGTGTGTACTCCTGAGCTGTGTGCTGACTCAGCCCCAAGTTCATGGTCAGCTCCACTCTGTAGGGAGTCCTGTGCAGTGTATAAAGAAGTCAGCACGCTGGGCCCCAGGGGGGAGCCGGGGTTGCTTGAGTAGTGGGTGTGTGGCTATATGTTTTCTGAGATACAGAACACAGTGAGTTTTTTGAGAATCAGCTGATTCATTTTAATTAGAAACTCATCTTTCCACTCTATAAAGGCTCACTCAGTTCTGGCCATGCTCCAAGCTCTATTCTACATTTTGATGGAAAGATAGGGCTACTGTCTTCTGAAGCTTGTGACTGGGGTAGGAGTCAGAAGTGTCATCTGGAAATGAAGCAATGTCAACTGTGATGGGAGTCCTGGAGCAGTGTGGAAGTGATTGTAGGAGCTGGTACCCACACACACTAGGAGTTGGGAGACATTTGAACTGGGTGACCACCCAAGGCTTTTTGTAGATGGGGGACTTTTTCACCCAGGTCTAGAAGGATGTAGAAAGAAGCATGACCTAGGGAGGAGTGGAAGTTTTATCTTCCACAGGCATTATCTAGAAAAAAAACGAAGTATTATCTCAAGCCAGGTCTCTAGCAGGGAGGAAATCCCACTGTGAAAAAGTTCCAGAAGGAGCCTAGTATGTCTGCATTAAAGAAGAGGGTTAAGGATGCAGAGAGAGAGAGAGAGAGAGAGAGAGAGAGAGAGAGAGAGACAAGCAGATGCTATAGAATGTAGGTTTTCTAGCCATGTTGGGGAGTTCATGTTTATTTGAAGCAGTGGGAGAGAAAGTCACAATTAGTTAGGATCTGTGCCAATTCCCAGCTACCAGAGGAAGGCTGTGCCCTGACCCCAAGCCCCTTCATACCTGTTTGCAAGGAGGGCATCCTAGTAAACTCATTAGATCATGATGTCATACTTCTTGAAAACAAACAAACAAAAAACTGCATTCCAGTCCCTTCCTAACAATTACCCTCCCCATTAGGTTCTAGTTGTTTGTTTTTGCTGATCCCTAATACAGTGAGTGCATTTCATCCCCTGGGAAAGCACTCTGCATGTATATGACCAATGGAGCTTGACTTTCCATGCCTTTTATAGAAACAAAGATTCTAGCCTTTATGGCCTCACAAGTCTCTCCTGGCCTGTGCTCATCTGCTCCTGTAGTCCTTCCCTCTGGAGGCTCAGCTGCCTTGCTCAGGCTAAACCTCCTCCTGTCTCTTACTGTCCTGCTCCCCCTCCTCTGGGCCTGGCACCTGCCAGTCCCATTGTCTTTAAGATTTCTAGCCTCTGGTCTCAAGTTCAGCTTCTTCCTGACCTTCATCTTTTGTTCAGGGGCTTTTTACTATGGGAAGCATCTTTGATCTTCTGAGCCATATGTCCTAAAGTTTGGTGTTCCTCTCTTTGCTCTTGGCATGCCTAAGCTCTCATCTCATTCCCTTCGTCACTGCTTACTGAGTGCATATTCAAATGTCTACCCTCCTCTCCTACCTGGTCTTTAAACTCTGTCAACTCAGGGTTGGTAACTGGTCTGTCCTAGACCGCTGGCACACAGAAGGCCTTTAAATGTTTGTGGAATGAATAATTGAGAAAATAATTCATCATACATTCACACACACACACACACACACACACACACACACACACACACACACACACACACTGTAATTGTGGAACAGCATCTTTAGCACTAAAGAAAGATATCATTCTGTCCTTCTTAGACAGAAGGGCCTGAGTACAGAAGAAATGACTGTATGCCATTTGTGAAACTGGAATGATATGATGCAGAACTCAAGTTTGTTTTCAGTGGATGGGATATTGCTCAAATAGTAGAGCATTAGACTTAAGTGCTTGAGCTTCCTGATTTGGTAAGCAGCACCTCCTTCAACAGAGTGATGCTCTAGCTTCTTTATCTCTCTCCATGGAGATAGAAGTATTCATATTGGAGATTGGTGAAAATGACATATTATCTCTGTCCCATGTGAAACTCCCTCATATGTAATAAGTAAAATTAACATTAAAATGAGTCATATTTAGAGTCATAAGGGTCAAGCAGTAGTGACTCTGTTCTTTGGAGACTTGATAGCTAAGACTTACTAGGTAACTTGCTGTTAGATGAAGCAAGATTGGAGATTGTGGTCTCACTGGGAGGAGTATTCATTGTGAGCTCCTGGGGCTAGGTTTATTTGTCCTGAGAACATGCAACATGTGTAATCCCTCCTCATCTTTAGAATAGCTGAAAGCTACAGGCAGGTGTTTGAGCCACTAAGCCATTCCCTGTGGCTGAATGTCCATAGAGTTTGTGTAGAGCAGAGACTTCACTGTTCTCCCTGAGAATATTTTTTTCTAGGCTCTGGACTTACTTACACACTCTTTCCATTTAGATTGTCATAATAGCCATTGCTATGACATCAGGGTATCGTCTTCCTTTCTTTGTGTGTGAGCAGAGCAGCCAGGTCCAACTCCAGACAGGCAGAAAGAAAAGAAGTCTGAAACAAATGAGGGATTCTAATGGACCACAGGGGTCCTCTAGAAACTTTACAGTGGAATTTCCTCCTTAGGGAGAACTATTACTTACTTTAGGGACAACAGGAGTCATACATTCTCTTCCTTTAAAAGTCCTGTAGGATACTGTTGGGCCACAGGACTGATATATAGAATCAGAATTCAAAGAGATTGTATCTGGAAGGCACAAACTTACTCTAGGTGGAAGCAGCTGTATTTGTATAGTGAATAACAAAAGTCACTTTTCCAGTCAGTTTAGATCTTTACTTATCTGAGGTTTATTTAAATGGAGCACTCAACCAACAGAGACTCGAGCTGTTTTGTTACAGAGTGAACTAGTGGTCACCAGGCCAGGTAATTGAGCAGTGTTTACTTATGTGCTTGCTCTGTGAGAAGTGTTTTAGTAAAACTCCTATAACTTTATGCCATTTTCACCAATCTCCAATATGAACACCTCTATCTAAATGGTAACCCATACAGTAAATAAAGTCAGTATGCCACCATCACTTGGAGTTCTTTCTTGAGAGACAAGAAGAGAAGAAATAGAGACCAGAGCACTGCTCAGCTCTGCCATAAGGAGGTGGTAGGCATTGAACCTGAAGCTTCTAGGTTTTCAGTCTGGTGGGATCTTGCCTTTGCTTTGTTTGTTCCCCACAGAAAAACATCCTGGTGACCCCACTTTGGTTTTCCTCTCTTTGAGCCTCTTTCTCAGTGGGTTTATTAATGTCTCTACTCTGAGAGTAGAGATTTACAGAAACTTTTCCATCTCTTTGGCTTAGGGTAACAAGACAGCCATAATGTGAATCACCGTGTCTTTTGGTTTAAGTGAGTGTTGGTGAGAATTTTCTTATAAAATGTAACTCTGGTCAGATTAGTTTCTGCTATTCTGCTAAATAGTTTCGGCTCATCTGACTTGGCTCTATTCCAGGTTATTAGGCTCTTTCATGGTTAATATTAGGTCTGAACTCTGTAGGCAATTAGCTCTTATTTCTCAACAGAATTATAAAAAATTAGAATAGAAAATCTCATTTGATTTGTAAAGAATCTGAGACATGGTGCACGAAAATCTCCTATGCCACTCCCTACATTGAATTCTTTTATTATAAATATACCAAGAAAGTAAGTAAAGACCAGCCACCTCTTGATTCAATTAATAAATCTTTTTTTAAAAATCAAGATGTCTATACTTCTCTTCCACTTTAGTTTCCAGGTATGTAGTCACTTTTTTGAGATACTGTAAATCATAACTATAAAAGAGCTAGTGGTGGTTTTACCAGCAAATGAAATTAGTTCTAAGTGAGGAGAATATTAAATCAGAAGATGCAGTCTCTTAATTCAGACATAAAAAGCAAGGCAGGATGCTTTTATAGAGGAAGGGAAAAGGGAAGCATGTTGGGCTATTCTGAGTGAGAAGTGACAGAGCAGACTAGATGTGGAAGGCTTCTTGTTGATGGAGTTGTTTCCAGGCAGGGAGGATGTCATCCTTCCTGTTCAATTTCTTCCTGTTGGAGCCTTGAAAGTAAAAGTAAAACAGGTGTTAGTTTGTGAGAGCTCATCCTCTCTGTCTTCTACCTTGTGGCTTTGTTTGTCTTTGTCAAGTCATTACTTTATTTGTGATTAATTGTGGTTTACAAGATGGTAAGATTGCAGGGCATTATAGTTCTAACCCACATCCACCATCAACTTTCTGTGTCCCCATCCTCCCAATGGTTAACAACACCTTACTCACAAAGACTTAGATCCACCCTGGGTTTTAAATAGGGTTATTTGTATATTACTTTCATGGGAAGGTACTGAATGTTGTCCACCAGCTTATTTTGGGGATTGACAGAACATTCCAATCCAGTCAGACAGAATTACATAGCCCACTCAGAAATGAGAGCCACCTTTTTCCCACCTTCACATCTGGACAACTTTCTTCTTCCTTTCTGTCACCTCTGCCTGCTTCTTTTCACTGGTTCTCTGAGTGGCCACCTTACTTATACTTGGCTTACTACAATTCTTTGTCTATCCATCCAAAGTCATCATTTTCAATTACCATTTTGATCCTCTACCCTGACCTGCTTCATTTCTTCTCATGAATTTCCAAGCACCTATACAATGTCCATTCTGGATCTGTTTTCTACTTTCTTCTTGATCCATCTTGGTTTGCTCTTGTCCTCTGCTCTAACCACACTCTCTCTTACAGAGGTGTTCCCCTTTGTTCTTTCTTTCTCTGGACATCTATTCATCTGCTTTTTTCCCCTGGCTGGCTCATCCTGCTTAATTTAAGAGCTCAAAGACCCTGACCTCTCCACCTGATGTAACTAAATCTTTATTCCTATCTTACTTGTCATCAAGTTACATTCTTTAGTTTCCCTGATGATTGCACACATCTTAATGTTTGAAGTTACCATGGTTTATATTTCCTACAGGACAGGCATGTTGTCCATCTTACAGTCAGATCCTTATGTCAGCGTGGTGTGAGCTGATACTAAGCTGAATATTTCTCTGTGGGCCACTGGGGTATAAAACATTTAAACTATAATAATTTAGGCAATCCCAAAGAACTAAACAGACAGCTTTCTTTTATTTTGAGTTTGAGATTCCTTATTTTTAATTATCTTTATTTATTTATTGGTTAGAGATATCCAGAAATCAGGAGGGGAAAGGGTAGCTAGGAATCTAGATAGAGAAACACCTGTAGCACTGCTTCACCACTTGCAAAGCTTTTGTGCTTTGTGCAAAGCTTTGTGCTTTTTTTGTCATGAACCTGGGTCCTTGCACATTGTAGCATGTGTTCTCAACCAGCTCTGCTACTGTCTGGCTCCCTAAATAGACAGTTTTCTGAAAAAGAGGTACACATGGCCCACAGAAACAAGATGAAATGCTCCACTTCACTTGTCATTAGGGAAATGCAAATTAAAACTACACTGACATTCCATCTCACACCTGAGAGAATGTCTTATAACAACAAAACAGAAAATGACAAGTGTTGGAGAGGTTGTAGAGAAAAAGGAACTATGCTACATTGCTAATGGAAATGCAAATTGGTATACCCCCTTTGGAAGACTGTGTGGACAGTACTTAAGCAAATAAAAATGGAATTACCTTATGATCCAGCAATACCACTTTTGGGCATTTGCCCAGTAGACACTCAAATATGAATTCAAAGATATATGTGAATCCTATGTTCATAGCTGCATTATTCACAGTAGCCAAAGAGTAGAAGCAATGTAAATACCCATCAACAGGTGACTAACTAAAGTAGTTATGGGATATTTTCCATGGAGTACTACTCTGCAGTCAAAAAAGATGATACTGTGTCTTTTGGGACAAAATAAATGAAACTAGATGTAATTATGCTTAACAAAATAAGAGATGAAAGACCACTACCAGATGGTTTTACTCATATGTGGAATCTAGAGATCTTATTTATATAAACTTGCCAAAAAAAAAAAAAAAACCAAACAGAACAAAACAGAAAAATTCCAAAACAGAAGCAAGGAAACTGTAAGACTTATGAGAACTATGGTGATTATTTTGGGAGGTGGGTGGCTGGGGATAAGGAACTTTGGCGGTAGGTGTGGTGTGGAACTATACATTGTAATCTTATAATCTTGTAACATCACATTAATAAGTGAAAAATCATAAATAAATAAAATAATAATTTAGCCAATAGAAATAACTTTTGAAACCGTTTATGTCAAATCAGATGGCCTATGTCCCTAATCTAGACTCCTGGTATAGAAGTGAGCTAGATTTGTATCTTTGTTACTCTGACTATTCAGCTTAGTTAATGTGCAGACAATATTACTGCATTTTGATATGAAATTGTCTTTCCTTCCTTCTTTCTTTCTCCCTTTCTTTTCCTTTTTTTTTCTCTCTCATTTTTTTTTTAAACCAGAGTAATGTTCAACTCTGACTTATGTCAATGCTGAGACTGACTCTGGGACTTCAGAGACTCAGGCATTAAAGTTTTTCTGTGTAAACATCATGCTATCTCTCAAGTCCTAACTTTATTTAAATAAATTTTGAGTGCTCTAGACATGAGAATATGTGATGTATATTTGACTTTATTTTTTTCTAAAAATGGATACTTTTAATTTCTTACTACTAGAAATACATTGGATGGGGCTGTCAGGTTCTTAGGGAAATTCATATGCATGAAACACATACATATATACATATGTCTATATGATGTGTTTATATACAAACACAGATATATCACTCCCTTTAGGTTTATGTGTAACTCTCCTATGTAATAACCTCCCACAGTGTCATTTAGGGAAAATTCTCAAATTCCTCTTTGATACCTTTAGTAGCAATTAAGCATATAATTTGCTGTTACCTGTGAGGATAGCATTTTTTAAATTAACAGTGTGAACTCCTGTAGGGTTTGATAAGCTATAACTGTGTAGCTTGATGGGGAGTCCCAGAACTAAGAAATTGACTAGGGCACAAGTTTCTTTGAGTTTTCAGAAGTTTATCCTTTTCTCCCTGCCTGTGCTTTTCACTAGGATCATTTCACCAAGATGGGAGCCTAGTCCTGCTCTTGGGTCCTTCATGCTATTTCGGGTGTGTGTTGTTTTCAATTCAAATGATTCCCCAAATGTGGTTAGCTGTTAGAGCAAAGAAGCAACAGGGTCTTTTGGTAACCATGGAGTCAGTGGCTCTCCAGTGAGATATTTTTAGTTTGCTTCACTGAATACATTGCTCTTACTTCCTGGGAGGAAAATAATATAGCACAAGCTGTTCAGTATGTGGCCTAAGACAAGGAAGCTACAGAAGGATGCTGAGAAAGAAGGGCCTCATGTGACCTTACTTCATGGACAATCCCAACCCTTGTTCAAATGAACTTTGGAAAATTACACTAGGAAGCAGATATTTGGCATGGGGGCAGGACAAATAAGTTACACATCAAGCCTGGCTGGATCTTGAAATTGTAGAATCTAAATTCTATCATGTCTTAATTTTTCTCCTCTGCTAATCAGATACTCAAAGTTGAGCCTCAGGTAAATCCTGATTCTTCTATGGAAGAAACTTAAAAGGTAGTTACACCTCTGCTTCTTGTATGCACTAGGACATATCAACATTTAGAGATTGTTTAACTCTCTCTCTCCCTCTCCCTCTCTCTCTTTCTCTCTCTCTCTGTCTCTCAGGTCTCACTGTCAGGCTCATCTCAGAAAGAAGAAAAAACTTTTTCTGTGATGAGCTAACATTTCTAAGCAATAAACTCTTGCCTTGGGATTATCTTTGAAAACTGCATTGCAGGAAATTTCTAAAACCACTAATTATGAATTCTCTCCAGACCAGAGCACAACATATGTGTATTCTTCCTAGAAAGGCCTCCATATTATTAATGTCACTATTTTGATAGAATTTATTAAGTCACCCAAGGGTGTGCTCTTCTGGGTACTGGAAGATTCTAGAAGCAGAAGATCAGACTCTGTTCTAATTAGGGCAGCAAGCATGAGATAATTTTTACATTTTTATTATTTTTAGTTTTACCTGAATAAAAATAAATTAATAGGACCAGAAATAATGGAATGTAAGCCCAACGAACCACCTTTACTCAAGTCTCTTACTTCTTGGAGTATCAGCCACAACAGCCCCTTCCCCTCTCTTGAGATTGGCTCCCTTGCTCTCTATGCTTCTGATAAATCATGTATCATGCCACCAGGGCTTAACAAAACTATTGTGCTTTTCTTTACACTTAAAACCAAATTTAAATCCATGATCATGGCTTCTAAAGCCTCCTTCCTGCAGGTGGCTTCTGCCTCCATTCTACCCCTTGTCTTGCCTGCTAGGATTAGTAGAACAACCATTTTTCCCCCCCTCTGAAAATTGTATATTTATTCTTTAAACTTTTGTTCACCCTGCATAGAATGCTGCTGTTATTGTCTGATTTTTTTTTTCACCAAACACTCATTTCATTTAATTTTCTGTTGCATGCTCTGAGGAAGCTGAGATCAGCAGGCCCCAAGGCACCTTGAGGTTATAGCTCAAGCTCCCTCTATGTGACAGACTCATGCATACACACCCACCCACACACACTACTAGTCCAGGCAAAAATATACATGCATGCACAGGTGGCCAGAAAACCACAAAGGGGTGCAGGGAGGGGAGGGGCTGGTCAAGAATATAGTATCAAATGCAAACTGGGGAACAAATGATCCTTTCCACTGAAGGTTGAGCAAGAGCCAAAATTAAAACAAAGGCAGAGGGCTGGGAGATAGCATATAATGGTTATGCAAAAGACTTTCATGCCTGAGGCTCCAATGTCCCAGGTTCAAGCTCCAGCACCACCATAAGCCAGAGTTGAACAGTGCTCTGGTAAAAAAAAAAAAAAAAATCAAGACAGAACACAAGATAAATGTAGGATGCTCAGAGAAGAGACTGGAAAGATGAAGAGGGAAAGATACAGGGGGTGTTTTAGGAAAGCAGCCTCAGAAGAGGGTTTTTATTGAGAACTATAGCTGGGCAGAGGTCTTGCATCTCTAGTGAGTCAAGCATAGAAAAGCCTCAGTAACTTCTTGGAGCCAAAGCCAGAGAAGCTCATCACAGCTGTCATTTCACATCCTCTTCAGTTGTTAAGTCTTCCTCAGCCCTTCTTTTCTTCTCCTCTTTCTTGTAGGCTTTGGCTTTTTCCTCCTCTTCTCTGAGCTCCTTCATCCTTTCCTCAAAATCATAATCCTTTTGTTTCTCCTCCATCTTCTTCTTGTTGACTTCAAAACGTTTCTTCACTTGATCCAAGGTGGAGCGTTCCATATGCATAGACATGACCAAGTTTCGCTGATATTTTTTCCTATTGATGTGATCGAAGAAATTGATGGAGTCCTTCACTACACAATCACAGATGTTGCAGTAATAGTATCCTTCTTCTCCCTCTCTTCCCTGAGCCTCTTCTTGGTGAGTTTCTCATATTCATCTGATTTTTAAAATAATTTAGATATTAAATCAATTTTTCCCCTCTCATATTAATTAAACAGTGATTTATATGACTGCAAATTGATAGGAGTGTACATAGACACCATTCCCACCACCAAAAGACTGTCCCATCCCCACTCCCCCCACCTCTCCCCCTTCCCTGCCCCACTCCATGAAGCTGAACATTCACTGTCACCCTCCACCCAGGGTTTTTTCTTTGGTGCCCTACTCCAAATTCAGGTAACTCGTGCTTTGAATTTCCCTTTCTGTTCTTCATTCTCAACTTCTGTTGATGAGTGGGATCATCCCATACTCGTCTTTATCTTTCTGACTTAGCTCACTTAACATAATTCTTTCTAGATCTGTCCAAGATAGGTCAGAGAAGGTGGGTCCATTGTTCTTAATAGCTGCATAGTATTCTATTGTATATATATACCACACCTTTCTCAGCCATTCATCTGTTGTTGGGCACCTGAGTTTCTTCCAGGTTTAGCTATTATGAATTGTGCTATTATGAACATAGGTGTACAAATATGTTTTTGGTTGGGTGTTAGGGAATCCATGGGGTATATCCTCAGGAGAGGAATTAGTGGGTCATATGGAAGGTCCATGTCTAGCCTTGTGAGAGTTTTCCAGACTGCTCTCCAAAGAGGCTGGACCAATTTACATGCCCACCAGCAGTGCAGAAGGGTTCTTCTATCTCCACAGCCTCTCCAGCATTTGTTGCTGCTGTCCTTTTTGATGTATGCCATTCTCATAGGGGTGAGGTGGTATTTCAATGTTGTCTTTATTTGCATTTCTCTGACAATCAGTAACCTGAAATAATTTTTCATATGTTTGTTAGCCTTTTGGATCTCCTCTGAAGTGAATGTCTTCTTCATATCCTCTGCCCATTTTTGAATGGGGTCATTTGCTTTTTTGGTGCTAAGTTTGCTGAGCTCTTTGTATATTTTGGTGATTAGTCTCTTGTCTGATGTATGGCATGTGAAGATCTTCTCCCATTCTGTGAGGGGTGTCTTTGTCTGTGTGATAGTTTCTTTGGCTGTGCAGAAGCTTTTCAATTTGATGTAGTCTCACTGATTTGTTTTTGCTATAGTCTTTCTTGCAGTTGGATTTGTTTCATCAAAGATGTCCTTGAAGTTTAGGTGGGAAAGTGTTCCACCAATGTTTTCCTCTAAGTATTTGATAGTTTCTGGTCTAACATCCAGGTCCTTGATCCATTTGAAGTTGATTTTTGTTTCTGGTGAGATAAGGTGGTTCAATTTCATTCTTCTGCATGTTACAACCCAGTTTTCCCAGCACCATTTATTGAAGAGAGACTCCTTCCTCCATTTAATACTTTGGACCCCCTTATCAAAGATTAGATGTCCATAGGTGTGGGGGTTTAGTTCTGGGCTTTCAATTCCATTCCACTGGTCTGTGTGCCTATTTTTGCTCCAGTACCAGGCTGTTTTGATGATGATGGCCTTGTAATATAGTTTCCGATCTGGGAGTGTGATGCTTCCTTTTCTGTTTCTTTTCCTCAAGATGGTTTTGGCAATTCTAGGTGTTTTCTGGCCCTGGCTTTGCAGATAAAAAGCAACAAAGAAGATTTCCATGGACCATGCAGCTTTGTTTCAGTTACCATGATGTACTTTGCTTCCTTACATATTATTTATAACAGGCACTCTGGACCTTTATTTAGACAACTTTCCTTCTCTTTCCACTCAGCCTTAACTTCTATTGACCTCATATATGGTTTCTTTTTCTATGAATTTTTTAAAATTAGATTTCACATTTAAGTGAGACTGTACAGCATTTGTCTTTGTTTGAGAAACAAAGCACAGTGCCTTTAAGAGTGATCCAGATTATAGCAAATGGCAAGATGTTCTTATTTGTTGTGAGACTATGTGAAAGCTTGGTAGAGCTTAGGGAAGCTCTCCCATACTTGGATGGAGATCTGGAAAGACACCCCACTTGTTAGCCTCTCTCCTTACAGAGATGAGCCAAGAGGGAAAAGTCTCTCAGACAATTTTTCCTTGTTAGTCTCCCAAGCTCACAGAAAGCCTACAGGCCTCTCACACTTATTTTCTCCCTGCTAGCAGCAGGCCAAATGGCTGCCTGCTTTAGGGTTCACTCAAAGTTCACACATCCACTTCACCTTTTGATCACATAGAAGAACTGCTGGGAAAGCCTGAGGGTGCTTCTTTCTGAGCAAGTGCTCTCTGGATTGGTGAGAACTCAAGTGGAGCCAACCTAGGCTGCTGTGGGGGACAGGGATCAGGAACTCGTGCTGAGCTAGTGTCACAGGAGATAGACTCTGGAACTCTCAGAGCCGGAAGGCAATCCCAAGTATGTTAAAACAGAAGAGCAGCTGTATATATACTCGCCAAGTAGGGTGGAAACAGGATGTGATGTAGAGAGGATGGAGTGAAAAGAGACTGGTGGAAATCAGGGTGACTACGAGAGGGGGCGGAGCAAAAAGACATCATGAACCAGTGGGGATTAAACCAATGCCCTGGAGGGATGGAGGTGCTTAGTTAAGCAGGATTAGAGACAGAGGCTTTAAGCCAGGGGGAGCTGGTATACTACCCAACAGAGAACACACTCTATCATACACCTCTAACACCAGTGAAAAGCCCCCAAATTCTATTTCCTTGTGGTCTTTGATATCTATTATTTACATCAAGTTTTGTTTTTCTTTTCTCTACCTCACCTTACTTGTTTAACCCCTATGCTTCTCTCAAATGCCTTTGGATAATTAACCTGCCTGCATCATGGAGACTAATCATTTTGACCTGTATGTATTACATCAATTCTTGTCATATCAGCCCCCTATCACAGGGGAAAACACCTGCAGACCTGCTTCACCACTCCTGAAGTGACCCCTCTGCAGGTGGGGAGCCAGGAGCTCAAACCAGTATTCTTACTGGGTTCTTGGGCTTCACACTGTGTGAGGTACTACTCGGGTCCCAAGAACATCTTTTTTTTAAATTTATTTTATTTTATTTTATTTTTTTATTTAAGAAAGGATTAATTAACAAAACCATAGGGTAGGAGGGGTATAATTACACACAATTCCCACCACCCAATCTCCATTTCCCACCATCTCCCCTGATAGCTTTCCCATTCTCTATCCCTCTGGGAGCATGGACCCAGGGTCATTGAGGGTTGCAGAAGGTAGAAGGTCTGGCTTCTGTAATTGCTTCCCCACTGAACATGGGCATTGACTGATCGGTCCATACTCCAAGTCTGCCTCTCTCTTTCCCTAGTACGGTGGGTCTCTGGGGAAGCGGAGCTCCAGGACACACTGGTGGGGTCTTCAGTCTAGGGAAGCCTGGCCGGCATCCTGATGACATCTGGAACCTGGTGACTGAAAAGAGAGTTAACATACAAAGCCAAACAAATTGTTGAGCAATCATGGACCCAAAGCTTGGAATAGAGGAGAGGAAGTGTTAGGGGGGTACTCACTGCAAACTCTAGTGCACTTCTGCTTTTTGCATATATTTTGCAGTAGTTTATGGATATGTGTGAACATATGCTCTCTCTCACAGAAACTGGTGTATATCTAGGTTTTGGGACACTCAGAAGGCTAGACATGGACCTTCCATATGATCCAGTAATTCCTCTCCTGGGGTTATACCCCAAGGACTCCATAACACCCAACCAAAAAGAGGTGTGTACTCCTATGTTCATAGCAGCACAATTCATAATAGCTAAAACCTGGAAGCACCCCAGGTGCCCAACAACAGATGAGTGGCTGAGAAAGCTGTGGTATATATACACAATGGAATACTATCCAGCTATCAAGAACAATAAACCCACCTTCGGTGACCCATCTTGGCCAGAGCTAGAAGGAATTATGTTAAGTGAGCTAAGTCAGAAAGATAAAGATTAGTATGGGATGATCCCACTCATCAACAGAAGTTGAATAAGAAGATCTGAAAGGGAAACTAAAAGCAGGACCTGACCAAATTGTAAGTAGGGCACCAAAGTAAAAAACCTGTGGTGAGGAGTAGACATGCAGCTTCCTGGGCCAGTGGGGGGTGGAAGTGGGTGGGAGGGATGGGTCACAGTCTTTTGGTGGTGGGAATGGTGTTTATATACATTCCTAGTAAAATGTAGTCATATAAATCACTAATTAATATGAGAGGGGGGAAATTAATTGTATGTCTCGAAGTTTTTCAAAACACAAACTGAATCTTTTCAATATATAGGCTGTGTAATTGATATGCAGACTCTCTCAAAAGCCTAGACCAAGTAGATAAGAAGCAACCAATAGCACAGCTATGTACAAGATACTGGGTACTGTACAGCAAACCCTAACAAAAGGACTTTTCAAAGTTAACCCAATTACCAAATAATGTGATGATAACATTAACTATCGATTGTCTTTTTGAACCCTAAGACAGCAGGAACCTTACATCTCCACTATAGAGTCTCTACTTCCCCCAGTCCTGGAACCATTGTATAGGGCCCACTTTCCCGTATGCCTCTCCCAATCCATATCAAATAATATTGCATCTGCCAATCACAACCTAACCAACACAACGATTGCCACCTCAACATGCTTCACTTCAGACTGTGTCCAGAGACTTCACGTGTGGAATGACAACCTTTCAGCTTCATTACTCGGGTGAGACCTTTCCTTTCATAGTACACTCTAATTTCATCTCAGGTGGTTCACTTTCTAAGAACATCTTTTTAATCTTGATTTCTTTTCTTTTTTTTAAAAATATTTTTATTTTATTTATTTCCTTTTGTTGCCCTTGTTGTTTTATTGTTGTAGTTATTATTGTTGTTGTCGTTGTTGGATAGGACAGAGAGAAATGGAGAGAGGAGGGGAAGACAGAGAGGAGGATAGAAAGATAGACACCTGCAGACCTGCTTCACCGCCTGTGAAGCGACTCCCCTGCAGGTGGGGAGCCGGGGTTCGAACCGGGATCCTTATGCCGGTCCTTGTGCTTTGCGCCACCTGTGCTTAACCCGCTGCACTACAGCCCGACTCCCTTAATCTTGATTTCTTTCTGCATTTTAAATTGTTGTCTCCTATGGTATTTTGCCTTTCTTTCCCTCTTTTCTCTTTCTTCCCTTCTTTTCCTTTCTTTCTCTGCTATTTCTATTTTTGAAATTTCAAACTCTTTTCCCATAGTGGCTGCACCATTGACATTCACATCACTTGTGTATTCTAGCATACTTTATATCTCATTGTACATTTTTCCACTTTAAAAAAAATGCCTGGTTATACAAATTGGAGTGAGGTAGCATCTAATTATGGGTTTAGTTTACATTTTGCCAACAATTAATGGGGCTTAGCATCTTGTCATGTTTTTATTAGCTACTTACATATCTTCTTTAGTAAAATGTATATACAGATCTTTTGCTTATTTTCTATATGGGCCATTTGATTTAAATTAGTTTTTCTTTTAAAGTTACATGGGCTTTTAAAAAATTTTTACTTATTTATTTATTTATTTATTTTGTTACCACTAGAGTTATTATTGAGACTCAGTGCCTCCACAACAAACCTACTACTCTCACTGGCCATTTTTTCCTTTTTTTTTTTTAATCCTTTATTTCTTAGGACAGAGAGGAATTGAGAAAAGAAGGAAATAGAGGGGAATAGAGACAGAAAGACACTTGCAGTACTGCTCCACCATTCATGAATTTCCTAGGTCCTTATGCATGGTAACCTGTGTGCTCAATGGCCATGCCACTGCCTGTCCCTACCCAAGTTATTTATGTATTTTGAATAGTGACCAAAATATATGGCTTGTTAATATTTTTCCCTCCTATGGGTTGTTTTCCATTTAATTGGTGAGCAAGTGAGCTGTTTGAGAGGAAGTGTAAAATAACAGAGAGGTGCTCTCTTTTTGGCTTAATGGAAAGTATGTTTTTATGTGCCATTTGGGACACAATGGTTGGGATGGAAGGTGATCATGCTAAGTGCAATAAAGACTTGATTAATAACTACTGAGTTGTTTCATTCCTATGTGGAATGTACATACTTAAAACAACTGTGCTTTCAAACAATAATAATAAGCAAACTGACTCTTAGACTTTGTGAAAACTATAGTAGTTATGAAAGGAAATGGAACTGGGCGGAGTCATAGGAAGCTTTCCCATTTAGTGGGATGCCATAGAAACTTCGTTGGAGGATGTGATGGGTTCTAGATAGATACATACACATGGATAGGTATGAATCTGTACTCTTAAAATCTTGAAATGCTGAAAATTAATGTTGAGTCAATAAGACAATGAGAAATAAGCCAGCATGCTTTGATGCAGTTAGATCTGAGTGTGGTGTGTAGGAGCTGACTGTGGTCTCTAACCACCAGTTAGCAAGTGGGGTGGGAGTGGTCAGGGGACACCACAATCAGCTGCAAGGAAGGAAGCCTGCTAACAACCAGCAGGCCTGGGTGAAAGTCCCCATTCCAGCCACAGAGGAAAGAAGCCTTCCTTCACCTTATTTTTTATTACTATTATTTTATTTACAAAAAGGAAACACCGACAAAACCACAGGACAAGAGGGATACACCTCCACACAATTCCCACCACCAGATTTCCACATCCCATACCCTCCCTTGATAGCTTTCCTATTCTTTAATGCTCTGGGAGTATAGACCCAAGGTCACTGTGGGATGCAGAAGGTGGAAGGTCTGGCTTCTGTAATTGCTTCCCCACTGAACATGGGCATTGACTGGTCTATCCATACTCCCAGCCTGCCTCCCTCTCTTTCCCCAGTATGTTAGGGCTCTAGGGAAGTGGAGCTCCAGGACACATTGGTGGAGCCATCTGTCCAGGGAAGTCTGGTCAGCATCATACTAGCATCTGGAACCTGGTGGCTGAAAAGTCACCTTATGTTTTAACTGAGACATGTAATCAGCTCACTTCTCCGTGGATGCTGAATCTTTCAGTCCATTAATGAGTTCTTATCTGCTAAACTGTGCATCCATAAAGCACCAAATGCATCATCTCTCCAATCACTTCTCCCTGCTAACACTCTGTGCATTCTCCCATCTCCATTGTCATTTCACTCTGCTCATAACCCTCACATCTCTTGTCACCTTCTTTGCTTTCAATCTTAGCAGCTGTTACATGCCCCAGCACCTAGAATGCCCTTGTACACATAGTAGGTACTCAATACATTTTTCTTGAATGAATCACTGAACCCAAATTAATGACTTTATCAGCTGCCTGCTGTGACTACACTTTTAAATGATCCCCTGGCTCACCAGGTGGTGGATAATTTAGACAGGCAAGTAAATAGAATAGAAGAACTTTGGCCAGGTGACAACATCAATTCTCTAATGACTGCATCACCATCCAGACTTTAATCTAAAGCCATCTGCCTTTATTTTTCTTAACCTGGTCAGTTGGACAGCACATCTGCCAGGGTTTCTGTAGCCAAATGATATGATTAGCCCTTACAATGGAGGATTGTGGAAGCAGTGTGGATTGATCTTTTAACCATCTCTATGTCCATTCCTAGCATCTTTTCTCAACTACTCACTTCTTTTTTAAATTTTAGTATTTAATATTTTTTTTGCTACCAGAGATACCACTTAGACCAGGTGCCTGCCTGATGAACCCACTGCTCCAGGTGGCCATTTTTTCCTTCCTTCCTTCCTTCATTTTATTTGGAGGCATAGAGAGAAATTGATAGGGGAGGATAAGATAGAGAGGGGATGAGAGAGAATTTGCAGCACTGATTCTCCACTTGGGAAGCTTCCACCCTACAGGTGGTAACCTGAGGCTTGAACCTGGGTCCTTGTGCATGGGAAAGTATGTACACAACAGGCATTCACTTCTGTTATTATGATGTCTCTTCCCTGTGGATGCTAGCTTTTTGAGTGTGGACTTTGTGCATTTGTTCTCATGCCTTTGGTCAGTCCTTTCATTTACTCACAGTTTGGACTCTTATATTGCAGAGAATGGCCTGCTGATATAATGTATTTCTCATAAAATGATGTATATCCAGCTCCCACCTCCTGGTTATCATATGACTCACCGTGATGAATACTGAGCTAGTCTGGGGACCCAAGTTTGCATAAGTTGATTTAGCTGAAATGCAGAAATTCACTGGAATGTTTAAGTGAGCAAAAATGAACTTCCCACTGCCATTCTGAGTTTTTTCCTGAGACACCATGTACTAAAAGAGAGACTAATAAGAGGAAAGCTGATTTTATTTACCTGTCATACAGAAAAATCTGAATCACTATCAGAGATGACTCAAGCCACTTACACAAATATTATCTCTGTTACTGCTAAGGATGGAAGAAAGATGTTGGGGTTTGTGAGGTGTGGGTCAGGAAGAGGCAGCCAGTGTGTGGGGGGGGTCACTTGGAAAAGCACAGGGTTATGTTTTCTCCACTGATGTTCTTATGATTTCTCGTAATGCTTCTTGATACATTGGAAGGATCCTTACTTGTGATCTGATAGGAGAACTGAGGTCTCTCTTTTTTTTATTCAGCTGAGAACCTTTTAGACCCTTGTCTCCTAGAATAGTACCAACATGTGACAGGTAAGTAGCTGGAGAATTGAGTGCAAGTGTGAATTAAGTAGTTTCCCCCTTTACCATGACTTCCTGGTCTCATCAGATCTACTCTTGTGGGAAATTGCCCTTGATCTTTTGAAAGCCTGGTTGTTGCAGTCCTACTGGATTATCTCCTAGATCATTGGAGATAAGGATGACATTTTCCATCTTTATGGCTCCTTCATTGAGCACCTATGTAGTGATTGGTCTTGTGTGGGAAGCTGAGGCTTCTGCCCTAAGTAAATTCATAGTCTTGGAAGTCTTACCATCATCTTTAGGGCTTTTGTGGCTGTTATGTGCACACTGAGCATCGGGGGTGGGGAAGGGATTTTTGTCTTTCCTGAAGCCCCCTTTCCTTTTCTCAGTCCAACTGGATTCTCCTCTTCTAGCTGCTCTGGCCACCCATCAGTTGTCCTCTCCAGCCTGACCAGTTGCTGCTTAGAAGATATCTTTTTGGAGTTTTTCCCCTTAATTGGAGGGATGAATGGTTTACAGTCAATAGTAACATACAAGAGATTGTAGATGTGTAGCATTTCTCAGCTTTCCATATAGCAATCTAATCCTCCACCTACGACTTCCTCCACCATCATATTCTAGGACCTGAACACTCCTACCCACCCCAGAGTCTTTTACTTTGATGCAATACACCACAACCTCTCTAGTATTTGTTGTTGTTTTTCTGAAGTGTTGGATTCTCATTATTGTCTTTTTTTTTTTTTTTTTTTTGCATTTCTCTAACAATCAATGACTTGAAGCATTTTTTTTCATATGTTTGTTGGACTTTTGGATCTCTTCTTTGGTGAATATTCTGTTCACAACATCTCCTGATTTTTGAATGGGGTCATTTTTTTTCCTGTTCTTTTTGCTGAGTTTGGTGAGCTCTTCATATATGTTGATTATTAGCCTCTTGTCTGATCTGTGGCATGTAGAGACCTTCTCCTATTCTGTAAGGGGTCTCTTTGTTTGGGTGGTAGTTCTGGAAGATTTCTTTTAAACTTAAAAAAAATTTTTATTTATCAAAAGGAAACATTGATAAAACCAGAGGATAAGAGGGGTACAGCTTCGCACAATTCCCACCACCAGACCTCCGTATACCAACCCCTCCCCTGATAGCTTTTCTAATCTTTAACCCTCTGGTAGTATGGACCCAAGATCATTGTGGGATGCAGAAGGATGAAGATATGACTTCTGTAATTGCTTCCCTGCTGAACATGGACATTGTCAGGTCGATCCATACTCCCATCCTGTCTTTCTCTTTGCCTAATGGAGAAGGGCTCTGGGGAAGCAGAGCTCCAGGACACATTGGTGGGGTTGTCTGTCCAGGGAAGTCTGGTCGCATCCTGCTAGCATCTGGAACCTGGTGGCTGAAAAGAGAGTTAATACACAGAGCCAAACAAATGGTTGGACAATTATGGACCTAAAGGCTGGAATAGTGCAGGTGAAGCATTGGGGGGGGGGTCCTCCATTTTGTAGATATCTAGTAGGCATATTTTAGTTATATTTCAAAGGGCCTGTAGCTATACTAGTGTTTTTTGTTTGTTTGTTTGTTTTGTTTTTTGGTTTTTTGCCTGAGCCTGAAATCTGATATGCAGGTGAATCCTAATTATTGTCTGGGGAGAAGATGTCATGCCTGGGAAAAGTACCAGAAAGCTGGATCAGGGAAGAGAGTAGCTCCCTAATATGGGAAAGGGGTATAAATATTACAGTAAAACCCATCAATTTGATGTGATCTGGGGCCCATAATTATCTTAGGAGCCTGTGTGACGTCTACATCCCTCTAATCTGAGCTCACATTCTGTGGTCATAAGTAGGAACATTCCATGCTACCCCAGTATCGGACCATCTTCCTCAGGTGTATCATAGAGTATGTTGTCCATCCTCCCTTTGGAGGATGGAACATTCTTTAATCTTTATTTATTTATTGGGTAGAGACAACCAGAAATCAAGAGGAAAGGGGATGATAGAGAGAAAGAGAAATTCCTGCAGCACTGCTTTAGCACTTGCAAAGATTCCCCTGCAGGTGGGAAACAGGGGCTCTAACCCAGGTTCTTGTGCATTATAACATGTGCACCCAATCAGGTGCACCACCATCCAGCCCTTCTGGAAGATGTCTTACATATACTCATATTCACAGAAGGTGTGGCCTGTTGGCTCCTTCACAGCTCTAGAGACAGTATAGTATATTATATATGACTTCATCACATCTGAACATTGTATGTTGATGTAGGTCATGACACTTTTAAGATTCTCTCTTTTCTGTGTGGGTAAAATGAAATTGTTGGGAAGATGTTAGGAGATGATTTTTGTCAAACAGTTTGGGGCTTGAAGAGAAAGTGATGGTTAATAAAGCAAGCATTCATTCTCCACCACTCTGAAGACAAAAGATGAGGATGACAACTTACAGCCTGCCTTGTCTCTTACTGGTTTGGAATATGGAACACATGGTCAATGGCTTTGAACCCAGAATACTTTCATCTTAAAGTAAACACAGCAGATCTGTATCATGATCCCCATGCCCTTTTTTCTGGTAATCCAACATATCTTTGCAAACATGCCCAACTCCTCGCTCATCCTCCTTTTAGAAGCAGAGGACTCTGGGGACAGAGGGAAAAGGATGTGATGAAGAGACATCAGAGTCCTAGTGTATCCTAAACACCTATCAAGGGGAGAAGAGTGGTTGTGCCTATTGGCTAAAGACTATATTGTGAATCATTAACCCCCTCCCAATAAAAAATTAATAAAATAGAAAAAGAAGCAGAGGGCTGATGACTGTGTCTGATCAGAGCAGTCATGCTAATGTGAAGTGAAGACCAATTGACTGCTTACAGATACATTAGTGACTCAGTCAAAGAGGGATCTCCTCTAGCACTTCTGCCACCTCCTTTTGTTTCTCTAGGTATGAACTTGATGAGTCTCTCTGGAAGGTATACTTGACACCCCTGCTTACTAGCTAAGGCATATGTCTGGTCTGAAAATAAGGGTGAAGACATGCCTAGGTAGTCAGTTAGCCAGAAGAGAACATTGAGAGACATGTAAGATGAATTAAATGCATCTGGTAGACTGAGGTTTTACCAACTAACTCTTTCTTAGAGTGCTATGTTGTGTCATCCTGGAATTACTGGTACCTCTATACCCAACAGCAGGATTCCAGAATGTCAACCTATATTACACTCTAGAGGCACAATTTTCTTGGCTCCAGAACAATCTCTGTAGTTGTTTACTGGATACTCTTCTCCACCTGGTGTACTTAGAGGTTGTTTGTAGTTTATGTGGGTGGCTATACCTCTCCTTCATTCCTGCCCATGAAATGTAGGAGAAAAGTAATGATATTTGGCAGCTAGTGTTATCTAAAATGTAAAAATAAGTACTATAGTGAGGATGGAAACATTAACATGTGTCTTTGTTCCCTTTGACGTTTTTCCATCTGTCCTTGAATCTTGGTAGGTTTGTGTCTGATGAAGCTTAGATGACTGTGTAGGTAAGGTCACCCATGATTGATCAGTGTCTGCCTTCCATACTGTATCTCTTGCTTTTGAGCTCCAAGTTTTCCTATCAGACATGTGCCTTCTCTCTAGCTACTGTACTGGGGAAGGGCTTGGAGCCCAGGGCCCTAGAGAACTCTCGTGATGCCCCCAAAGATTCAGCTGAAGCTAGCTTCTGATTCATCCCAGCTCAGGGGAAATATCCAGATAATTCCAATTCTCAGAAGTTTGAGAATCTTTACATATCTGCATCACCTATATCCAGCCATATGTGATTTCTCAACAGACTCAGACACTTGGGTACAGAGACTAGCTGCCTTCTGTTCACATTCTGACTTGCAGAAGCCACAAACACTGTCGGATAGTTGTTGCATTATGTCTCTAAGATGGTCAGTTAAGCAACAGTAGGTGGTTGGGACAGTAATTTCAGGGAGTCATCCCCCAAGAGACTAGCCAGAGAAGCAGATGGCTGCAAACTCAGTTAACATGAAACTACAATCATGACATCTATGGAGTCCCAGAACTATGAGGACATCTTGTGATTGTTAGTTCTACTGTTAGTAATAACAGTAACTCTTCTCTTTAGCATCTTCCAGCATAGGTGATTCACCCTAGGCTTGCACACTTCTGATGTTAAGGGACTCACAACTCCTGCTGAAAAGGTGAACGCATTGAGGTCAGTTGTTTTCACTGCAAGTTGACAGAAGAAACTAAAGTGAAAGTGACTCCAGGAATGACCCCATCCACATGTCTTAGCCCATGGGAAAAAAAAAAGACACTGTTGACCAAACAACAGAATTTTCACTGCTAAGAATTTGTCACAGGCTACTTATGTGTAGAGGGATTTCTTTAGCCATTAGTACTTCATGTTCTGATGGTAAAGTGTGGCAAGAAATCCACACTGATCAGGGTAACATCTTAGAGCTGGAAAAAGCACTGAATAGGCTTTTACAGATAATCTTTGTTGGAAAGGAAGTCTGTTCCAGCACAGGCAATATGGACACAGTTGCAGAGAGCACCAGTCTGTTTGTCATTGGTTGACAGGTTGGAGAGTTCCCAGGTGTCAGGTGTTTAGTTGTCCAGCAAACACTCAAGCTCCAGGGGACTGATTTCCTTCACTTTCAGAAAATCTCCGTTATGATGGTTTTGGAGACTCAAGAGATTATTCAGAAGAAGCAGACAGGTGTGTTTGTATCAGCCTTGTCATATAAGGGTCTGAGCTCATCTAGCAAAAAGAGGAAAGTTGTGTGGAATGATATCACAGTCTTTAAGAAAGTCATGGGTTTTAAGCAAATTAATTATCCTCTCACAAACTCTGTTCTGAACATCTTTGGGTTTATGTAAAAATTACATAAAACTTTTGACAAGAGAAAGGAATTAAAGTGAAACAGATTGAAAGAGAAGTCAAACTCTCACTGTTTGCAGATGACATGATGGCGTACATAGAAAAACCTAAAGAATCCTCAGAAAGCTCCTGGAAATTATCAGACAATATAGTAAGGTGTCAGACTACATACAAACCTTTGTATAAAATTAACATACAAACCTTTGGATTTATTTAATTATACTACACGATACACAACTGAGGAAGCTGCGTTAATGACACATTCCTCAGAAGTATCTCCATTAGTCACAGGAATCTATTCCCTTCCTATTCCTATTTCCTGTCACATCTTCTCTGTAGACTTATTGATAGTACTTACTACCTGGAAAGAAAAATGTTTTACTTATGTGCTTATTATCTATTCTCCTTACCTATTAACCTCTGAGTCACAAGAGGACAAAAAAGCAGCTCTATTGTTGCCAGAGATCTCCTCAATAATTGGAAAATATTCAAGGTCCTTAATAAATATTATTGAGTCAACTATTGGGTTGTCATAAAAGTTATGATGCATTTTTTATGTTTTTCAATACAAAGATATATTATGACTTTTTTCAATAATGTAATAGCAATGTTCCTTTGCTCCCTGCAACATAAAATTCAAGGTCTTCACTATGAAATATGATCTCTTTCAGTCTTGCCCAGCTCATATTATCCCATCTTAATTTCTATTCACTTGCTATTTCTTTTCACTGTGATTTCTCCAGTAAGCCATGTCCTGTCATATTTCATGCTTTTTTAGCTGTTTCCTTTGCCTGAAATTCAGCCAGGATTCCTCTTCCCTTTAATCCTATAGAAAAGTATTCAGTGTCTTTTTCTTTTTATTTTCTTTAACCACAGCACTGCTCAGCTCTTGTTTGTGGTGATGCAGGTGATTGAACCTAGGACTTAGAGCCTCAGGCATGCATAACCATTATGCTGTCCATCCCCCAGTGTCTTTTTAAAAAATATATTTTTATATTAGTGTTTTAATAATCATTAATAATACTATAAGATAACAGGTGTGCAGTTCCACAAAGTTCCCACTACTAGAGTTCATGTCCCATGCCCTCCATCAGAAGCTTCCCTATACTTTATCCCTATGCGAGTATGGACCAACATTATTTTTTATAATTTCTATTTATGAGATGGAAGTATTGACAAGACTATAGGATAAAAGGGGTAAATTTCCACACAATTCCCACCACCAGAACTCCATATCCAATCCCTCCCTTGATAGCTTCCCTATTCTTTATCCCTTTGGGAGTATGGGCCCAGGATCACTGTGGGGTGCCGAAGGTGGAAGGTCTGGCTTCTGTAATTGCTTCTCTGCTGAACATGGGCATTGGCAGGTCAATCCATACTCCCAGCCTGTCTTTCTCTTTCCCTAGTGAGGCAGGGATTCGGGGAGGTAGAGCTCTAAGACACATGAGAGGATCTTCTGCCCAAAGAAGTCAAGTTAGAATCATGGTATAATCTGTAACCTAGTGTCTGAAAAAGAGTTAAGATATAATGCAGACCAAATTGTTGACTAAACATGAACCTAAAGGTAAGAATATTGCAGGTGAAGATTTGGGACCTCTGTTTTGGAAAAAGCTAGTAGCCCTATTTTAGGTATATTCCAGAGGACCCATGACATTACTAGTTTTTGCCTGCGCCTGACATCTAGTATGCCAGAGGACTCAGGTTATTGTCTGAGAAGATGGTGTCATAGTTGGAAAAAGGACTAGAAAACTGAATTAGGGAAAAGAGTAGCTCCCAAATATGGGGAAAGTATATAAATACCATTAACTGTAAACCCCATTGACTTGATCTAGGGCCCATATTCAGCACAGGAGCCTATGTAACCTCTGAATCCCTGTAGATCTGACCTCGCATTCTGTGGTCATGGCTAGGAAGATTTCAGGTCACGCTAATAACAGGACCCATCTTCCTTGGGTAGTAGGTAGAGTTTGTTTTCCATCCTCCCTTTGGAGATTGGAACATTCCTTACCATTACTGATCCACATTGAAGGCAAGTGGACCAACATTCTTTATGGGGTGCAGAAGGTGGTCTGGCTTCTGTAACAGCTTCTTTGCTGAACATGGCAGTTTGATCCATACTCCCAGACTGTTTCTATCTTTCCCTATGGGGTAGGGTTATGGAGAGGTGAGATTCTGGGATACACTGGTGATATTGTCTTCCCAGAGAGGTCAGGATGGGATCATGGTAGCACAGGCAACTTGGTAGCTGAAAGGTGATATGATATAAAGCAGGTCAAAATGCTCAATGAACAGGAACTCAAAGGTAGGATAGAGCAGATGAAACTGACAGTCTTCATGTGAAAAGAAGTTACGAAGCTTATTTTAGCTATGTTCCTAGGGGCCCATGACTTTCGTAATTTTTGCCTAAGCCTGATAGCTAACATGAAGGTGGACTAGAAATATTGTCTGGGAAGATGGTGTCAGACTTGAGGATAGAGCTAGAAAGCTGGATTAGGGAAGTGTTGGGTAGTATGACAGCTCCCCCTGGCTTCTGTTTATCAAAACACCAGTATGCCTGTATAAGGGATTGGGTTGATCCCATTCAAAATGGTCTATTTACATAAATCACTTTTACATTTACATAAAGCACCACACTCCCTCCAGGGCATTAGTGGTTTAGTGGTAAAATTATCACCTGCTCTGCCCCCTCTCCCTATCACACCCTGATCCTCTCCTTGTCACACCCTGATCTTCCACCAGTCACTTTCGCTCCACCCTCTCTATGTCACATCCTGTTTCCACCCTACTTGGAGAGTATAAAAACAGCTGCTCTTCTGATTAAAGACACTTGGAAATTGCTTTCCAGCTCCGAGAGTTCCAGAGTGTATCTCCTGCGAAGTTAGTGCGGCACGAGTTCCTGATCCCTCTCCCACGCAGCAGCCTAGATCAGCTCCAGTTGAGTTCTCTCCAACCCAGAGAGCACTAGCTCGGGAAGAAGCACCCTCAGGCTATCCTGGCATCTGGTGCCTGGAACAGGGACACGTAAGCAGCAGATTTACAAGAAGACATCCTAGATAAGTACACACCTTTTGGATATCTGCAATATTGTGTTAAGGCACTGTGATTTTTTTTCTTTCTTATTGTTTTCCTGAGATCTCTCCACCATGGAAAATCTTTTCCAAATTCTGCTTTCTTTTTCCAGTATACAATTTTTATATATCTGGGACATTTTTCTTGGGGCTGCACCTTATATCCTGTTGATCATCATAGTAGCTTTTAAGGGATATATAGGGCAACCTCTCAAAAGGCTAAAGGACCTAGAGGCTGAGGTCCAAGAGATAAAGGAAGTGATCATAGAACTTAACCAGCACCTTAAAAACAAGAAGAAGCAAAGGCCTGTCGTGATCCTGACCCACCATAATTCCTCTGCATCTTGCCCTGAGGCCCCTATTTTGGCAGACACGTGTCCGAATTCTCCTTTGGACTCCACAGCCACTTCTTCGGCCACCCCCATTTTGGCAGACACGTGTCTGGAACCTCCTGCTGCCTCCATAGCTGCTTCTTCGCCCACCCCCGTTTTGACAGACACATGTCCGAATTCTCCTGTAGCCTCCAAAACCACTTCTTCGGCCGCTTTTCCAGAAGCTTCCACTTCGGTGATTCCTCCTACTGCTACACACTTATCAGAGCAAGTCCACACATTTCCGGTCAATGTTGCCCCCAATAGACAAAAACTTCAGGCCTGGTATCCATATTCCACCACAGACCTGGAGGAACTACGCCAGGCTATCAAGGATGATGGTATTCATGCCCCATGGACCAGGTCCATTTTACAAGGCCTGCTTCAGAACCTTAATACCCCCCAAGATTGGAGGGATGTAACTTGCGCTACGCTCCCAGGCCCCCTCTTCCTGCAATGGGAGGCATTCTTTCGCGACGAATGTTTACAACAATTGCGGAAAAATATTCAAAATCAGCCAGAGGGGAATTTTGATGCATTGTTTGGAACTGGCCAATTAGAAACAGGGATTCAACAGGCGGAAGCCAAGTTTCCACTGGGGTATTTTGATCAGGTATGCCTGTGTGCATTAAAAGCATGGGAGCGATTAACACCACCTATGGGAGCAGCCTCAGCCCCCATTCTCTCCCTTCAACAAGAACCTGATGAATCCCTCGCTAAATTCATTGCCAGGGTCCAGTTGAGTTTGGAAAGGAAGATTTATAATCCTGATGCTCGTTTTCTCCTCCTGCGATCCATAGTCTGGGATGGAATGCTTCCGCATTTTCGACAGGCCTGTATCACTCTTAAAAACGAACACCCAGATACTTGGATTATAGCTACACAGGATCTCAGATCAAGCTCTTTTCAAGGACCTATGTTACAGGCCTATGCAGCTACCTTACAAAAGCAAAAAGGGGCTTGCTTTCAGTGCGGTCGCCAAGGGCATTGGCGTAACCAATGTCCAGAAAATAGACCACGACCCCGCCTCCAGTCAGGGCAACCCCACCTCCAGTCAGGGCAACCCTGCTTCCAGACAGGGAATCAGAGACCACGAATGTCTTGTCCCAGATGCCAGAAAGGATTTCACTGGAGGAGAGATTGTTGGTCAAGGTTCCATAGGAATGGCACGCCTCTGCCAAATGTAAACAGGGATTTAAACTAGGTGTGGGGCTTCCCTTAGCCCCGCCCCCAAGAGGAAAGGAAGCAGGTCGCCCACTTGGTGCTGTGCCCGTCTTCCACAAACAGAAGCCCAGCTTGGGACCCAATTCGTTGCTACACCCACCACGCCAAGTAACAATAACAGAGGGAGAGCAGAAGGAGGAACCCACAGTATGTGGGAACTTCCAGCATAGAAATAACTGGCTGGAGCAAGAGAACAGCTCAAATTCGGAGCCTGAGATTTTATGGACCACCCCTGTTTTAGAAAGGGGTCATCCAACTATGACAGTAAAGATTGGTAATATTCCTTTTAAGTGTTTGATTGACATGGGAGCAGATAAGACAATATTAAGACAAGCAGAGGTTCCCCAGAGTTGGGAACTCCTCCCAGGACCATGCTTACATGGTGTTGGAGGATTGACTCAGGCATTCCGCACACGAGATTCCCTTGTGTGGGAAGATCCAGAAGGGACTACCGGACGCTTTCAGCCTTTAATAGCTGATATAAGCACCAATTTATTGGGAAGAGACTTGCTGGAATCTTTAGATGTAGTGATATCCTCATACACCTCTGCAGGACACCATACTCACTCCTGTGAGACTGCTAGACCCAACCAACACCCCCAATACTAACTGCCACTGTTCGTAACAGAACTCCCCACTTAGATTGGCTTTCTAATGAGCCTGTCTGGGTGGAACAGTGGCCTTTGCCTAGGGAGAAGGTAGAAATTTTAAAAGAACTCGTCCAAGAGCAGTTATCTTTGGGACACATTCGTCATTCTCGGAGCCCATGGAATACTCCAGTCTTTGTGATTAAAAAGCACTCAGGAAAATGGCACCTCATCCAAGATTTTCGTGCAGTTAATAAAACCATGCAGGTTTGGGGCTCCCCCCAAAGGGGTTTGCCTCTTGCTTCTGCAATTCCCACAGGGATTCCAATCATAGCTATTGATATACAGGATTGTTTTTTCTCTATTCCCTTACACCCACAAGATTGTAAACGTTTTGCTTTCTCTGTTCCTTCTTTTAATAATGCCAGCCCTGCTGATAGATTTGAATGGGTGGTACTTCCCCAGGGCATGGATAATAGTCCTACTATTTGTCAAGAGGCTGTTAAATCTGCCCTTTTTCCATATATTCATAAGGGCTTTAAGGTTTTTCATTATACGGATGACGTGTTAATATGGGGAGAATTAGATACAGATCTCTCTGCCCTACGTGATTTTCTAATCCCTGCCTTAAAGAGAAGTGGACTTAATGTAGCTCCTGAGAAGATACAGCTAATTCCTCCAATATATTTCTTAGGCTCAGAGATTTCCCTAACGCAGATTCATCCTTTAAAACTTTGTGTTACTTTTCCTTCTAATCTCACTCTTGCTTCTTTACAAAGTTTTATTGGAAATTTGAATTGGCTTAGGCAGTATCTTTATCTGCCTACGAGCTGCCTGCAACCACTGTTCGATCTGTTAAAAGGAAACAAACAGCCCTCCTCAAAGCATATGTTAACCCCCGAAGCCTCCTTGGCACTGGAAAAAGTTAACCAGGCTCTCCAGGACATGCACCTCGTTCGGTTCTCCCCCTCCTCTCCAGTAAATCTTCTAATCTTTACCTCCACCCCCACAGTAGTGGGGGCATTGTGGCAGAAACATGGCGTTCTCGAATGGCTTCATACGCCAGTAGGCGGAGCTCCAAGACTCCTTACCGAGACTGATGCCTTAGCATTTATGGTTCACCAAGGAAGAAACAGATCGGTTCAGGTCTTAGGAAGGGAACCAGATTCAATCATTCTTCCCTTTTCTCTCACAGATAGAGAATGGCTCATATGCCACCATTCTCGTTTTGCCATAAGTTTAATGGGTTTTCCAGGACAATTAGATAATCATTTTCCCTCTAATAATTTGATAGCTTCTTTGCCTCTGTTGCCTCTACTAGTACCTAAACTTTTCTCTCGAGATCCCATCCCCTCTGCTCCTACAGTGTTCACTGATGGTGGAAAAAAGGGAGCTGCTGCCCTTATATATTATCCAGACCAGCAATACCCCAAACCTCTCTTTCCTGAACTTCCTGATAATTCCCCTCAGTACAAAGAACTTTATGCTGTTTTCCTTGCATTAAAAGTTGTACCAGAATCCTTCAACCTTTTTTCTGACAGTGTCTATACTGTTAACTTACTTCCATGGCTTGCTCAATCTTATGTAAGAATTGATGACAACCCACTTAATCCTCTTTTAATTCAAATTGCCTCTATGCTCTGTTCTTGAACCAACCACTGTATGTTCAGCACCTACATTCCCACAGCCCTCTTCCTGGTCCCCTGTCCGAAGGGAATGCTGCAGCCGACCACCTTGCCTCCACAGGAATTCTTCTAGCCTCTGTCTCTAATCCTGCTGACTTTCATTCCCTAACCCATGTTAATCTTAAAGGTCTTTGAGCTCGATTTCCTGATATTCCTCTGCCACAGTTAAAATGTATTCTTGCTACATGTTCCTCATGTGCAGGTCTAATCAAAACACCTGCTATTCAAACTCTGGGGGTTAATCCTCGAGGTTTAAAAGCCAACGCTCTTTGGCAAATTGATGTTACCCACACCAACTTTGGCAAACAAAAATATGTGTTCGTCTCAATTGATACCTTCTCTAAGTTTATGTGGGCTACAGCTCATACTGGAGAAAACTCAAAAAAGCTTATAAGCCATATGCTCTCCTGTTTTGTTGTAATGGGCTTACCTCTTCAACTTAAAATGGATAATTGACATACTTTTACCAGCAAACAATTTAAAGATTTTTGTTCCCTCTGGAACATTACTCATACTACAGGCATTCCGTATAATCCACAGGGACAAGGCATTGTTGAGAGGGCCCATCAAACTCTTAAGGCTCAATTAAATAAAGAAAAAGGGGAAATTTACCCCCCCAATATCCGGCTGGAAAAAGCCTTAACTACATTAAATCTGTTTAATATTTACAAAAACTCAGACCAACCTCCTACTATTCTTCATTGGCAAACACCACCCACCATCCCAGCTATTAAAGTCAAATGGAAAGACCCACTTGATAAAATTTGGAAAGGACCTGACCCCCTGTTGACTATGGGGAGGGGTTTCACATGCATTTTTCCACAAAATTACTCCAAGCCTGTTTGGGTTCCTGCCCGCCATGTCTGGCAATACCCACATGATGGAGCTGATATCCCTGAAGAACAAGAAATACTTCAAGAAGACTGGCTGCAAGAGGACTGGTTGCAGGATGCACCCCAGGATCCATAATACAGCATGGCAGAATAAAAAAAAATCTGATTCACAGAACTCTTCTCCCCCCCCCCCCCGAATGTCTTATGCTATGACTGGCCAGTTGTGTTTTGTGAGTGAGTGAGTTAAAAAAAAATTGAGTGAGTTGAGTGACCAAAATTTTTTGTACGACCCATTGTGCTCAGAGTACTCTGAAAGTTAACTGAGTTTATGTAAAATGGCTGGACGCAGCCATGGTTTCTGGAGATATCCAGAAACAGTCCAAAAATTGTTCATTCCTCTTTTTTATTTCTTTTTTAAGTCTTGATATAAATATGAAATGTTTAGTCTTAAACTGTGTGAGTAAAGATGGTTCAACTATGACAGTAGATCTAAATTCGCATTTGAAATGATATGTCTTAGTTACAAGTTTTTCTCCTCCTGTGTGTTATAAACTATATGTTTAATATGCATGTTTCAAGTTTGGTTAACATTAACTTAATGGTTAAAGTGTAACTTTGAAGCTACATTCTTACCAGGAGAGGTAAAATCAATTCATTAAAGTAACTGAGTGTTTAAGGTAAAACTCTAAATATTCAATGTGACAATTCATCATCTCCTAAGTTAAAATACAAATTCTCTATACAGGACATTTTTGGAGGGCCCCCAAAAATGTCCTGTAAGCTATCTTGTGGAAATTAATCCACAACAAATTTGGCATCAATCTGACATTGTAAATGTACAAAAAAAATTGTCACTAAAATGTGTTAACTCTAGTAACCTGAGTTTGCTTAAAAACCCAATGTAAAAATAGTTAAGAATCAATATATGTGACTTAAATTCGGTATGAAAATTTTGCTATATAGAGACTGCTACATGAGGTCACATAAGATGACCTTTACACAAAATTATAAAGATACCTAAACCAATTATAATCATTGAGTTATCAATTGTAGTAAACTTCTAATTTGTTACAAAGTTTTTTCATAAATAATTGACTACAGCTATGACAAGCCTTCACATAAAGAAGCATCTGCTCATATAGAATCCCCAGAAATCCATCTTGGACCCCTGACCTCTGACATCACCCACAATTACAGCCATCCCCCGAAAACCATGATGTGACCTGACACGATCTGGAGAACCTGATTCACAGACTCCAAAGGACAAGACTTTCCTACTGCCTTTTTATCAACCATCAGTGTCTGCTCTTCCTGCTTCTATTTTGCCCATCATGTTTTGGCGGTTCCAGGTCACTCTCTACAGAGAAGAAAAGTTCCAGTGGCTGTCCTCCTCCATCAAGATAGACGTGTGGCATTTATTTCCTGGCCGTTGACATTGGACTGATGCTTCTATAGAACTTGCTGGACGCTCCCTTTATACTGCTGGACTTCTTGAAGAATGACTGTAGCAGTTCATAGAACTTTCCGCCAGCTGACTCGGGATTTTTCAATGCCAGATCACCCCTCTAGCCCCTTGGCTTATCAGGCCCCCACTCCTCCACCCATCAGGCTCACTCTGTCTCTTGATCATTCTGCTTTCTTCCCAACAGGTTTCTGTTCACCCCTACACTGCTATTCCCCTGACAGAGATGAAGCCTTTTACAGACATTGACCCAGTTATATATAAGTAAGAGGGAGATGTTGGGGAATTGTGAGGATATGGTTGAGCTTGGAAGGGCTTGAGCCTGAGGGGTGTGTCAATCCTGTTAGTCTCTCTCTCTACAGAAAGGTTGAGCAAGGAGGGGCAGTAGAACCCCAAAAGGTGTGTCTCTTATCAGTCTCCTGCCTCACAAAGTGCCCCGCACTCCTGATACTATGGCAAATAGTTAAAAAGAAAGGGGGAGATGTTGGGTAGTATGACAGCTCCCCCTGGCTTCTGCTTAACAAAACACCAGTATGCCTGTATAAGGGATTGGGTTGATCCCATTCAAAACGGTCTATTTACATAAATCACTTTTACATTTACATAAAGCACCACACTCCCTCCAGGGCATTAGTGGTTTAGTGGTAAAATTATCACCTGCTCTGCCCCCTCTCCCTGTCAAACTCTGATCCTCTCCTTGTCACACCCTGATCTTCCACCAGTCACTTTCGCTCCACCCTCTCTATGTCACATCCTGTTTCCACCCTACTTGGAGAGTATAAAAACAGCTGCTCTTCTGATTAAAGACACTTGGAAATTGCTTTCCAGCTCCGAGAGTTCCAGAGTGTATCTCCTGCGAAGTTAGTGCGGCACGAGTTCCTGATCCCTCTCCCACGCAGCAGCCTAGATCAGCTCCAGTTGAGTTCTCTCCAACCCAGAGAGCACTAGCTCAGACGGAAGCACCCTCAGGCTATCCTGGCAGGGAAGAGAGTATTTCCCAAACATGAGAAAAGTATATAATTACCATTAACTATTTACTCCACTTACCTGACCTAGGGTGCATATATATTCATATTAGCACAAGAGCATGTATAACCTCCAAATACCTGTAAGTCTGAGTTCATAGCTGAGAACATTCTACGTTGCACTCATTTCAGGACCAGTCTTCATCGACTGGAAGAGTAGGTTGACCCAGCTTCCCTTTGGAGAGTGGGGCAGTTCCTACCATTGCTGCTTTATGGTGAAGGCAAAGTCCTAGAGAGGCCCGCAAGAGGGCTTATGATGACACTCCTAATGGAAGTAAATATTGATGGTGGAGAGAGGGATCTATTAGAGGTCTAGGCCCATCATGTCAGTGTCATATCCAACAATTTCCTGACTAGAGCCCCAGATGATGGGGTGGCCTGGTATTGACAAAAAGGCCATCAGTAAAAGTGTGCCTCTTGCCCTTTTCCAGATTTTGTAGTTCTTAATTTACCTCACAAGTTTAGACTTAAAGTGATTGGGAAGGGGCCAGGTGATGGTGCACCTGGTTGAGCACACATGTTACAATGTGCAAGGACCCAGGTTCCAGCCCCTGGTCCCCACCTGCAAGAGGAAAGCTTCATAAGTGGTGAAGTAGGGCTGTAGGTGTCTGTCTCTCTGTCTCTCCCTCTCTATCACCCCATTTCCTCTTGATTTCTGGCTGTCTCTATCCAAGAAATAAATAAAGATAATAAAAATTGAAAAAATAAAGTGATTGGGAGAAGTGAGGTAGAGCCATTATCTTTTTCTTATCACTATGAGGAAAAAAACAAAACAAAATGAAGTTGAGGTTGAATAAACTAATATCACACAAGAACTTACATTCATTAAATATCATTTCCCTTAAAAACTCAGTTTTCCAGATCCACTGGATTATGCTAACTGTGGAATTGGTCTTTACTGTGTATGTGCATTTCTTTCCACCTCTGGTTTCTTATTTACCTTAATGTAGCCAGGGATCATCTTGGTGGGTGACACTGAGTAACTTTTGCAGCTCAGTTTCATTATGTCAAAGTAGGAGTAGTATCTCAACTAGTTGAGAATATAGAATCTCAATATTTTCCCTTCCCTTGTGTATTTCTCCAAAATCATATCAGTTGTAGATTTCAGTATTCCCAAGTGGTGGAGACATTTTTGTTGAGGCACACAAAAACTAGGTTTATCCCTTGCCAGGCATGTTGTGTATTTCTTGAGTATATCATGCCAGGCACATTTCTAACCACTTTCATATCAAACATTTCAGCAATCTGTAGACAGGAGTTATTGATATTAGCTTTATTTTTTCAAACATGATGTGAAGTTTACAAGTCCACAATTGATAAGTAAAATAACTTGGTGGACCTTGAAATATCTGATTTCAGAGCCCAATCTCTTCTCTACTATGTTCAGATTTTCCAGTGAATGTCTGTATATCTATATATCTTAAGACTATCTAGTTATCTAGCTATTTGTCTATCTATCTATCTATCTATCTATCTATCTATCTATCTATCTATCATATATAGATGTGCTATTTATATATCTTAGATTCAGCCATTTGACTGAAGAAGAGCTAAGGGAGATTAATCTTATTTTCTCAGGGTCAAGAAGATTTCAAGTAAACAGGAACACCCACTTGAGTATATGTTTACTCTTCTTGCTTCCTTCTCTCTGCCAGGTAATTCAGTTTTCTGTGGGCCTTCATGCATGACACAAAGTTATTGCTAATTGCTTCCCTGCTTGTTCTATGAGGGTTTTTTTCTATGAGGGACTCTGTGCCAGAATGTACTCCTAACACCTACTCCCTGCCCCTCTCCACCAGCCCTCGTACCCCATCAGCCCTCGTACCCCATCAGCCCTCGTACCCCATTTGCTTTCCCCAGGGAGAAGAGCTAGTCTGTAATTCCTTACTGTCTAAAGCTGCAAGTAGATCATGGCAGTGGACTGGGGTCCTTGTTAATCACAGTGAGGCCTCCCTCCCTGAGGGATGTGGCAATGGATATCTTGAGTCATCCCACATAAAATGTAGACCTGAGGTGCAATGTTCCTAACTCCTCAACTTGCAGATTATTGCTCATAATTAGTATTTTCCTGAATTGCCAATGCATCCTCACTTCCTGCTGCTGCTATGCCTGTGTGTTTATCCCACTGTCTTTGGGTCAGGTCTGGTCTCTACCCATTCCATCCTATGTCCAGGTATCCATCTTAATTTGGCACCCACCTCCACTTGGTCAGCTTTATCCACCTGGCTGACTTAAGAGTCAATGAACTTTCACCCCGAAGGCCAGCTAAAGCTATTTGACTCATATTACAACTTTGTTGATAGCAAGTCATCAGAAACCGATCCACCTGGCTTGATTTTAGATTTCTTTTCAGGAATATGGTGTGTCATGGAAATATGGGAATTCTTCAGAAGGGACAGAAACTGAATTTGGGGGTGATGTGGGGGTGGCTTTATGAGAGGCCTTGGTGCAGATTCTGTTGTTCTTGTTCTATCTCTAGCATCTAATAACCAGCTCTCTTGGTGGTTGCTCCTCTAGTTTGCTTTTCCAACTTGCTTTGCTTGACTGCTCACTTCTGTCACTTTGATCATGGTGTGGCAGCCTCAGTTTATTTCTGAACAGTCTAGAATCTGCAATAACTAATGCACTTTCTGAATTATAGTGTTTCCTTCCAGTATCACTGCATCTGGACTCTCCTTTCTGTTTCTCTCCTCTCCATCTCTTCTCCTAGCTTTGCATATCAAGGTGTCAGCTGAATAAAGGGCACCACATTCATCAAAGTCTTTCCTCACTGAATGCAGCTGTTCTGTGTGGTCAAAGAAAACATTTCTGGCATTATTATTATAACATTTCAAAAGCCTTAAAATTATCTCTATAGATTATTGTTTTCAGCCATAATGATTGACCAAAATGTTTTTGAAAGCCATCCTTCTTTCTGAATGTTTCTTGTGTCTTCCCTTCTTTGGGCAGGTGAGCGCGCGCGCACACACACACACACACACACACACACACACACACACACACAGAGAGAGAGAGAGAGAGAGAGAGAAAGAGATATGAAAATGAAAGAGAATGAGAAAACACAGCTGAAACTCAGAAACAATGATAATTTTGGGGAGAAAAGCCAAAGCCTGCAGAATATTGTAGTAGAGTCCCCCCTCTACTTAGCATTTGCTTCTAATCTTTTACCTTTTTGGGTAACCAATACCTTTTTCTTCCATCTTATCTCTTATCATCTTTTGATAGTTCAACATAAAATCTATAAAGAAAAATATCAGTTACTAGATGTTACCTTTGTTTAAACTCATGACAAGTTGTAAATGTAACAGGGATTTTTGAAATTGTACCCGCAGGTGAATACAAAGGTCTCAGTATATTTATAACAGTTGAACTTTAACTACCAGACTTTTGAAAATTTATCATTGAATGTTTTTATCCCATGAGAGGAGAGTGAAATTTTTTTCATTTTGATTTTATGAAGTCTCTTTTAAAATAAGTTTATTTCCCTTAAATATATCTTTGTTAGTATGTATGATAAGTTGGTATTGGGAAAACTCTTATTTCTTAAATCCCAGCAATATGTGAGAAAGACTGTTTGTCTAGCAAAAGTATCCCCAAATTGGCTGCTTTCCTAAACTGTGATTTTTCTTCATTTTTTTTTAAGACTTGAGCTCTACTTCCTGGCCATCACACGTGTGTATTTCTCACAGCTGTGTTAAACTCACTGTTAGTTGGGCTTGGAAGTATGACAGACTAATGGGAAAACCTTGCTTTGCTGAACCATTAATGCTCAAGTTTAAGTGTAAAATCCCAACTGTGCTTAATCCATTCTCTATCACCATTTCCAAATGGAGAGTAGAAGATGCTCAAAGCCAGACACTAGGGGCCAGCGACTTAAGAGGCTGAAAAGATTTTCTCCCTGAGTGAAAACTCTTCCCCGACTGTGGTGGGATTTGAGACTGGAGTGCAGCCTCCCAATCCCTGCTTAAGACAGGGACTTTGAAGGTGTCCATATGCAGTGTTCTTACTCCTGTTTCTTCGTATCATGTCTAGCAGTAAATTCTGTGTGAAGGTACCCTAGGAAGATTGCCTGATTTCCAGCCTCTAATAAAGCAGGAAACCCTGCTTCTGTAGTAGTTGGCATTCAGATCTGTTTCACATCAAAATGTATTTCTCTGACATGTGTAATCCTGCATAAGCTGGACTGGAGAGCTGGGTTTCTGGTCTCCCGTGTGTGTGTGTGTGTGTGTGTGTGTGTGTGTGTGTGTGTGTGTTATAATTCATCTCACTTTTCAAATGAGAGTCAGAATGAAATTGTAAAGAGTGAGCAACATTATTGAAGGCAGAAATAAAACTCAAGAAATATAATATTAAGAAATAAGTGGAGAGAATAAATTTATACTCAGGGAGGAGAAGGGAAAGGGAAGCTAAACTGCTTTTCTTTCATGGTGAGATATAGGTCAACAACAGTCTCACCTTATTTTTGAAAAAGATTCTACATACATCTTTGAAAATGTTCTGAGTTTAATAAAAGGAAACTTATTACCCACCAACCAGCTCACTGGACTCCTGTAGGCCTTAACTGCCATATCTGTGAAGTGAGGTAACACTGCTGCTTATGCAGTTCAGAAACAGAAATGTTATTCTCATTTGTATATATGTGTATGGCACAAGATGCAAGATTTTTAAACCTGTGTTTGATTTCTTAATGACATCCTTAAAAATTAGAAATCCATGGATTTTATTTATTTATTTCTTTACCAGAGCACTGCTTAGCTCTGGCTTATGGTGGTATGGAGACTGAACTTGGGACTTCAGAGCTGCAGGCATGAGTTTCTTTGTATAACCATTATGCTGTCTCGTCTTTGGAGAATATTCTGCCCTTATCTTCCCCTCACTTCTCAAGCCAAGGTGCATTTTAATCCAAATGGTTTATAACTCTGTTGTCCCAAAGTAGGGTTTTATTTTTCCTCTACATGCTGTCCTGTTTCACTTATTGAGAATGGACCCTAAGTAAGCAAGTGTCTAAACTCCCGTTTCACTATGCTCTTTGCCAAGTAGTAAGAACATCTTTTGTTTTCACACTTTATCTGTGAACAGCAGCAATCCTGATGGACCATTAAATAAATTCACTTTCTTTGGAGCCATGGGTGGAATGATGCTCTTTAGAAGTCCCAGTGACTAGGAGACTAGTATGTGTTGGGAAAACTAAGTGATGTGATAAGGCTTATTTGTGAAGCCTTGTCTCTGTGCTATTGCTGTCTCAGACTGGGGTTGTCCTCTTTCTGGAAAAAGGAGACCATAAGGTGGTGGGGAATCTACCCTTAACAGAGGGATGGGTAGGGGGCTTTTCCTGGTTCTCAGTTACCTTTAGCTCTGAAGAATCCTTAAAGTCAAAGTAGCATACTTGAAAGCTGAATGTTCTGATCCTCTTTAAGGGAAAAAGGACTCAGAATCCCAATGTGGGAAAGTTTTCCATGAAAACTCTTCTCTGATTCTTGAATGCTCCCATGACTTGACCCCATGCTACCTTTTCCTTTTGGTTTCCTTATTTCCTTGTTTCATTCCCCTCTATACTTTCATACCTTTCTCTCTTTCTTCCTTGCTTCCTCTCTTTCTTTCTTTCTTTCCTTCTTTCTTTCTTTCTTTCTTTCTTTCTTTCTTTCTTTCTTTCTTTCTTTCTTTCTTCTTTTGTTTCTTCCATCCTTCCATTTTTCTCCCCTTATTCTCCAGCTGTCTTCTTTTATTTTTCTTTTTTATTTAAGAAAGGATTAATTAACAAAACTATAGGGTAGGAGGGGTAAAATTCCACACAATTCCCACAACCCAATATCCATATTCCACCCACTCCCCTGATAGCTTTCCCATTCTCTATCCCTCTGGGAGCATGGACCCAGGGTCATTGTGGGTTGCAGAAGGTAGAAGGTCTGGCTTCTGTAATTGCTTCCCCGCTGAACATGGGCGTTGACTGGTCTGTCCATACTCCCAGTCTGCCTCTCTCTTTCCCTAGTAGGGTGGGTATCTGGGGAAGCGGAGCTCCAGGACACATTGGTGGGGTCTTCAGTCCAGGGAAGCCTGGCCTGCATCCTGATGACATCTGGAACCTGGTGACTGAAAAGAGAGTTAACATGCGAAGCCAAACGAATTGTTGAGCAATCATGGACCCAAAGCTTGGAATAGTGGAGAGGAAGTGTTAGGGGGGGTACTCACTGCAAACTCTAGTGTACTTCTGCTTTCAGGTATATATTTTGCAGTAGTTAATGGATACATGTGAACATATGCTCTCTCTCACAGAAACTGGTGTATATCTAGGTTTTGGGACTTTGTTAGAAAGTGAACCACCTGAGATGGAATTAGAGTATACTATGAAAGGAAAGGTCTCACCCGAGTAATGAAGCTGAAAGGTGGTCATTCCACACGTGAAGTCTGTGAACACAGTCTGAAGTGAAGCATGTTGAGGTGGCAATCATTGTGTTGGTTAGGTTGTGATCGGCAGATGCAATATTATTTGATATGGATTGGGAGAGGCATACGGGAAAGTGGGCCCTATCCAAGGGTTCCAGGACGGGGGAAGTAGAGACTCTATAGTGGAAATGTGAAGTTCCTGCTGTTTTAGGGTTTAAAATGACAATCAATAGTTAATGTTATCATCACATTATTTGGTAATTGGGTTAACTTTGAAAAGTCCTTTTGTTAGGGTTTGCTGTACAGTATCCAGTATCTTGTATATAGCTGTGCTATTGGTTGCTTCTTATCTACTTGGTCTAGGCTTTTAAGAGAGTCTGCATATCAATTACACAGCCTATATATTAAAAAGATTCAGTTTGTGTTTTGAAAAACTTCGAGATATACAATTAATTTCCCCCCTCTCGTATTAATTAAATAGTGATTTATATGACTACATTTTACTAGGAATGTATATAAACACCATTCCCACCACCAAAAGACTGTGACCCATCCCTCCCACCAACTCCCACCCCCCACTGGTCCAGGAAGCTGCAAGTCTACCCCTCACCACAGGGTTTTTACTTTGGTGCCCTACTTACAATTTGGTCAGGTCCTGCTTTTAGTTTCCCTTTCAGATCTTCTTACTCAACTTCTGTTGATGAGTGGGATCATCCCATACTCATCTTTATCTTTCTGACTTAGCTCACTTAACATAATTCCTTATAGCTCTGACCAAGATGGGTCAGAGAGGGTGGGTTCATTGTTCTTGATAGCTGTATAGTATTCCATTGTGTATATATACCACAGCTTTCTCAGTCACTCATCTGTTGTTGGGCACCTGGGTTGCTTCCAGGTTTTAGCTATTGTGAATTGTGCTGCCATGAACATAGGAGTACACACCTCTTTTTGGTTGGGTGTTATGGAGTCCATGGCGTATAATCCCAGGAGAGGAATTACTGGATTATATGGAAGGTCCATGTCTAGCCTTCTGAGAGTTTTCCAGACTGCTCTCCACAGAGGCTGTATCAATTTACATTCCCACCAGCAATGTAAAAGGGTTCCTCCGTCCCCACATCCTCTCCAGCATTTGTTGCTGCTGTCCTTTTTGATGTATGCCATTCTTACAGGAGTGAGGTGGTATCTTAGTGTTGTCTTAATTTGCATTTCTCTGACAGTCAGTGACCTAGAGCAGTTTTTCATATGTTTGTTAGCCTTTTGGATCTCCTCTGAGGTGAATGTTTGTTCATATTCTCTGCCCATTTTTGGATGGGGTCATTTGCTTTTTTGGTGCTAAGTTTGCTTAGCTCTTTATATATTTTGGTGATTAGTTTCTTGTCTGATGTATGGCATGTGAAGATCATCTCCCATTATGTGAGGGGTCTCTTTGTTTGTGTGATAGTTTCTTTGGCTGTGCAGAATCTTTTCAATTTGATGTAGTCCCATTGGTTTGTTTCTGCTTTAGTCTTCCTTGCAATTGGGTTTGATTCATCAAAATGTCCTTGAGGTTTAGGTGGGAAACTGTTTTACCAATGTTTTCCTCTAAATATTTTGTTGTTACTGGTCTGACATCTAGGTCTTTGATCCATTTTGGAGTTGATTTTTTTCTGGTGAGATAAAGTGGTTCAATTTCATTCTTCTGCATGTTACAACCCAATTTTCCCAGCACCATTTATTGAAGAGAGCCTCCTTTTTCCATTTAATCCTTTTGGACCCCTTATCAAAGATTAGATGTCTATAGGTGTGGGGATTTATTTCTGGGCTTTCACTTCTGTTCCACTGGTCTGTGTGCCTATTTTTGTAACAGTACCATGTTGTTTTGATGATAATGGCTTTATAATATAGTTTCAGATCTGGGAGTGTGATGCCTCCATTTCTGTTTCTTTTCATCAAGATGGTTTTGGCAATTCTTGGTGTTTTCGTGTTCCAGATAAATGATTGTAGTGTTTGTTCTATTCTCTTAAAGAAGCTTGGTGGAACTTTGATGGGTATTCATTAAATTTGTATATGGCTCTGGGGAGAATATTCATTTTGATGCTATTTATTCCTCCAATCCATGAGCATGGTATATCTTTCCATTTCTTGGTATCAGTTTCTATTTCCTTGAGTAGCGACTCATAGTTTTCAGCATACAGGTCTTTCACTTCTTTGGTCAACTTTATTCCTAGGTATTTCATTGATTTTCCTGAAACAGTAAGTGGGTGTGATTTCTGGATGTCTTCTTCAGATTTATTGTTTGCATAAAGAAATGCCACTGATTTTTGTACATTGATTTTGTAGCCTGATACCTTTCTATTTTGCCTAATAATTTCCAGTAGTTTTCTGCTGGATTCTATAGGTTTTTCTATGTATATTTATATTTCTATGTATATTTTCTATGTATCATATCATCTGCAAATAGTGAGAGCTTGACTTCCCTTCCAATCTGTATTCCTTTGATTCCTTTCCCTTGCCTGATTTCTATGACAAGAACTTCCAATACTATATTGAAGAGTAACGGTGACAGTGGACAGGCCTGTCTAGTCCCCAATCTGAGGGGGAATGCTTTCAGCTTCTGTCCATTGAGTATGATGTTGACTGTAGGTTTGCTATATATAGACTCCACTATCTTGAGGAATTTCCCATCTATTACCATTTTTTGTAGAGTTTTGAGCATGAATGGGTGTTGGATTTTGTCAAAGGCTTTCTCTGCATCTATTGAGATAATCATTTGGTTTTTGGCTTTGCTTTTATTGATGTGGTGAATTACATTGGTTGACTTACGGATGTTGAACAAGTCTTGCATTCCTGGGATGAATCCCACTTGGTCGTGATGAACAATCTTTTTGATATGTTGCTGTATCCGGTTGGCCAAGATCTTATTTAATATTTTGGCATCTATGTTCATCAGAGATATTGGTCTGTAGTTTTCCTTTTTTGTTCTGTCCCTATCAGCTTTTGGTATCTGGGTGATGTTGGCTTCATAGAAGGTGGAAGGGAGTATTCCTGTTTCTTCAATCTTATGGAACAGCTTAAGAAGTATGGGTACTGTTTCCTAAAAGTTTTGTAGAGTTCATTTGTGAAGCCATCTGGTCCAGGACTTTTGTTGTTGGGGAGAATCTTAATAATGGTTTCAATTTCTTTGTCTGTGATTGGTGCATTTAGATTTTGTAGTTCTTCTTGGTTCAGTTTTGGAAGGGCATATGCTTGCAGGAATTGTTCCATTTCTTCCAGATTCTCTAGCTTGGTGGCATATAGTTCTTTATAGAAGTTTTGCAGGATTCTCTGGATTTCTGTGGTGTCAGTTGTGATATCTCCTCCATCATTTAGAATTCTATTAATTTGAGTCTTCTCTCCTTTTTGTTTGGTGAGTTCTGGTTAGGGGTTTGTCAATTTTATCTTTCAAAGAACCAACATTTGGCTTCATTGATCTTTTGTATGGTTCTTTTATTTTCAATGTTGTTTATTTCTGCTCTAACTTTAGTGATTTCTGTCCTTCTGGTTGCTTTAGGTTTCCTTTGTTCCTCTTCCTTTAAGTCCTTGAGGTGTGCAGTAAGGTCGTTCATTTGAGCTTCTTCTTGGTGTTTAATATGTGATTGTATGGCTATAAGTTTCCCTCTCAATACTGCTTTAGCTGTGTCCCAAATATTTGATAGGTTGTGTCTTCATTTTCATTAGTTTCCAGGAACATTTGAATTTCCTGTTTGAGTGAATCTCTGACCCAGTGTTTCTTTATGAGTATGCTGTTTAGTTTCCAAATTCTGTGACTTTTAATAATTGTCTGTTTGTTGTTAAATGTTAGTTTTACTCCACTGTGGTCTGAGAAGATACTTGGGATGATTTCAATGTTCTTGAATTTATTGATGTTGTTTTTGTAGCCTAACATGTGGTCTATCCTTGAGTATGTGTTATTGGATTTGAAAAGAAGTTGTATTCCAGTTTTTAGGGTAAAGGACTCTGAAAATGTCCAAGAGGTCTATTCTGTCAATCTCTTAATTCTGTTCTCTTGTATCTTTTTTGGTACTATGCTTTGTTGATCTTTCTAAGTGTGAGAGTGGGGTATTGAAGTCTCCCACTATTATTGTATTACTATTGATGTATTTTTGAAATTCTTTCAGTAAGCGCTTGACGTATTTAGATGGTCTCTCATTGGGTGCATAGATGTTAATAATTGTTAAGTCTTCTTGGCTGATTGATGCTCTAATCATTATGTAATGTCCTTGCCTATCTTTTACTACTTTATTTAATTTAAAATCTATCGTGTCTGAGATGAGAATGGCTGTTTCTGCCTTTTTTTGTGGTCCGTTAGCCTGTATGATAGTTTTCCATCCTTTCACTTTAAGTCTGTGTTTAACCTTTTGTGACAGATGGGATTCTTGCAAGCAGCATATGGTTGGATTATGTTTTCTGATCCATCCCCCAACTCTGTACCTTTTGATGGGTGAGTTTAAGCCATTGACATTTATTGATATTATGGATTTAATGTATTGTAGTGCCATTGTTCAAGAAAAAAATTTTTTTTGTTTGCTCTGATATATTGCCAGTATTATAGTGATGTTCTTGTTTATAAGAGGTCTTTTAGAACCTCTTTCAGGGCCGGTTTGGTGATGGTTGCCTCCTTTAACTGTTGTTTGTCTAAGAAGGTTTTGATCCCTCCGTCTAGTTTGAATGAAAGTCTAGCAGGATATATTATCCTTGGTTGAAACCCTTTTAAATTTAGGGCTTGATAAATATCTTGCAATTCTCTTCTGGCTTTTAGAGTTTGAGTGGAGAAGTCTGCAGATAATCTTATGGGTTTTCCCTTGTATGTGACTTTTTGTTTCTCTCTTGCAGCCTTTAGGATCCTTTCTTTATCCTTACTTCTTCTCATTGTGACTATGATGTGTCTTGGTGTCTTCAGGTCTGGGTTGATTCTGTTTGGTACTCTCTGGGCCTCTTGAATCTTGATGTCCTTTCTGTTATTCAGGTCTGGAAAGTTTTTTCTATTATTTCCTCTAGAATGTTTGCTTCCCCTACCTCTCTTTCTTCCTCTGGCAGGCCAGTTATATGAATGTTACTCCTTTTGATATCATCCCATTTGTCTCTGTTGTTGTTTTCAGTGTCTCTCAATCTCTTTTTAAGCTCTTTCACCTCTTTCTTAGTTTTCTCTAACGCATTCTCTGTCTGACTAATTCTGTTTTCTGCTTCAGTTAGTCTCCTTTCCCTTGCCTCAGCTTCTTTCTTCATTACAGCTATTTCAGCTTTCAGTTCTCTAATTGCCTCAAGATAATCAGTATTTTCCTTGGGGGTCTCAACTGTTGTTTCCCTAATACTGCCATTCCTTTCCTCCAATGTTGTTTTCATTTCTGTGATTAATAAGTTTATTATTGCTTGCATACTTTTCTTATCTATGGTTACTTCTGGCTGATTTGTAGTTTCTTCTGGGCTCTTGTCTTCATTCATTGGAGTAGCAGTTTTATTTGTTTTTGATCTACCCATTTTTTTGATATATGTGATCCTTTTTTATGCTCTGTTGTTCCTCAGTTGTTGTGTCTTGAGTACAAGCAACACTGTACTAAATACCTTTATGACAATTGCACTCACCAACCTCAGGAATTACAGTATCAAGTGAAGCAAGTATTGAAACAGTTTAATCACTACCAGTTAGCCAAACAATTTCTCCAGTCTGTGAAGAAATAGTAACCAAGTCCCAGTGAAGAAGAAAGAGAAAAGAAAGAAGTGATAGCAAGATTAGACAGTTATGTGAATCTACTATCCACTGTATATTCTAGTGGTAACAAGAGGGGAAAGGGAAGTAGAGCAGAGATACACACATAGAGAGACCACTCTGAGTCAGATTTCTTCCCCAAAATAATTCACAAATTCAGAAAGGTAAAGAAGAAGGATGAAGTGTATGACAAGATAAAAAAAAAAGAAAAGAAAAAAAGGGAAAAGGAGACAAGAGAGAGAAAAGATAAGAAAAAGAGCTGTAATTAAAAAACAGTGAAAGGAAAGTTTTTTTTATTACTTTATTTTTAATTTAATTTAATTTAATTTAATTTTTTTAATTAGCTAGGAGGAGGAGGAGGGGAGAGTCTGTAGAGGAGGTAGTAGTAACGAGACAAGTTACTCCCACAATAGATAAGATGCCCACTACACTAGCAATGAAAGATACCCTAAGAGTTAATTTTGATCACCCTAAAGGGGGGGAAGATATATGCCTTTATATAATATTAATAATAAAATAGAGCAGGGGAAAAAAACCCTGTCCCAGATTACCTCAAATCTCGTGATTAGAGGCAGCTGATTGTTAAGAAAGAGAAAAAAAAAAAAATCTCAGGACTAGACAAGGATAGCTGAAATAGACAGTTATGTAGATCTACTATCCACTGTATATTCTAGGGGTAAAGGAGGAAGGGATGTTGAGCAGAGATACTTGCAGTAAGAGTCCAACTCTGAGTCAGAATTCTTCCCCCAAATAATTCCCAAATGTGTATCAGTGAATTCAAAAAAGCACACTGTTTGGTGGTGTGGGGGATGGGGCCTGTGGCTTTGGAAGCTGTAGGATTAAGGAAGAAAGGATGGCAAGAATGAGAAAAAAATGGAAAGAGAGAGAGAAAAAAGAAAAAGATAAGAAAAAGAACAGTCATAAAAGAGCGGTGAAAGGAAAGAGTTATTTATTTATTTATTTATTTTTAATTATTTAATTAGCTATGCAGGGTGAGGTGGGGTGGGGGGTTGGCTACTTAGAAAGAAAAAAGCCCAGAGTTTTCAGAAGGGTATAGACTTAGAATGAATGATACTCCCTGGTGGGACAGGAATCTTGGTAAAGAAAGGGGCTCAGCATGGGAGCCTGCTAGGAGCTGGTACCCAGGGACTGGTTATGGTGGGGAGGGTGAAGGGGGAGGTGGTGTGCTTAATAATGTAAAAGAAAGGAAAAAAATTGTTTTCCCTTTTTTCCTACTCTATATTATAACCCAAATTAAATTATAGTCTCCTCCTTGGTGTCACCACTAGGACCCCTTATTGACTGGCCTACTAAAGGCAGAAAATCCTACCATTTCCAAAAGATGTGGTCAGAGCTCAAGCCACTAGCAGCTTCTCAGTCCGCCATCTTCCGGGAACCTCCGGCCAGTTGTCTTCTAAGGAAAAGATCAATTGCGCTTTATCTAGTTTTTTTTTTTTTTCATCCTTTTGTCAGCCTGCTATGCTGGAGCCCAGCTATATTTTACAATATTAATGATGCTCTGTGAGAACCTAACATAACATTTTATAACCCTGTAACAAATCTTATTATCAGATGACAATGAGGTTCAGTACATTATGTATTCATCATCTTTGGTTTACTTTAAAACTATAAAGGGAGATAAGGCTCATAGACTGCTTCAGTCTAATTAATGTTCCAAATACATGGCCCCATTTTCAATATTTAATGTTGGCCTCATAAAACCATGATTGAAAACAATGCAATGCATCAGTCAGATACTCCACTGACATGCATCATGAAAAATACCCTTGATGTTATAGACTGTGCTATTAATTTCTGTAGCAGGGGCAACACTAACTCAGATGCTCTCCCATGCACCCAATACACCTCTTGATTTACTTATGCTGATGACTTTCTTTTGCCTGCTGACAGTCCAGATAGAAACAGTGTTGTGTATATCTCCATCACTTTTGACCTGATTGCTTGTCAGACTCTAGATTCTTCCATAATTCTATACTGCTAATTTTAAATCCTCTTTGGAGGTGGTGGTGTGGGAGAAGAGAAATATAAAACATATGCCACCATCATCACCATCCAACTTGAGCATTCACTGATGTGGAGATTTCAAATGGCATAAGAGGCATGGAAGCCTTGGTTCACATATTTCTTTCCTTGCTGTGCTCTTTGGTCACTCAGTGGACATAAAATCTAGGACACCAGTAAGATGACAATCTCACCAATCCTCCGCTTATGTTCAAATACAATTCTTTAAGGAATTGGGATAGAAAGAATAAGAGTTTGTAAAGCTCTTTGAAAAAGAGTTACAGTCCAGGGTAAAGTCATGTGAGTCTTGCAAGAAGGCTCACATCTCTTATTTAATTTGTTGGAGGATTCACAGTACTCTAAGTATAGTTCTTCATTAAGCCATTATCAAATTTCCTTCCAGAGACTTTGCGACATATGGCTACTTATTGTTTTGATGACTATTTCCAAAGTGATATAGAACATTTGACATGAAGACCCAAGCATATGAGCCAGTTAGACTCCATGAATAAAAAATCACCAATGTGTTCTGGAGCTCCGATTACCCAGAGCCCCACTCCACTAAGTAACGAGAGAGACAGGCTGGGAGTATAGATTGACCTGCCAATGCCCATGTTCAGCGGGGAAGCAATTACAGAAGGCAGAGATTCCACCTTCTGCACCCCATAATGACCCTGGGTCCATACTCCCAGAGGGATAAAGAAAAGGAAAGCTATCAGGGGAGGGGATGGGATACAGAGTTCTGGTGGTGGGAATTGAGTGGAGTTGTACCCCTCTTATCCTATGTTTTTTTGTCAGTGTTTCCTTTTTATAAATAAAAAATTTTAAAAATCAGCGGTAGAGAGTAAATTCACAAAGTGTTCAGATGTTAGTGTCAACATATCCTCATATAAAAGCATTTCTTCCATGATTAAATAAATCTAATCTAGTTAGTGTGGCTGCTTTGCCATGTGTACAACTTGGGTTAGGTTTTTCTTCCAGTACATTGGAGGAAGCTTCAGTGTTGTGGTATATCTATCTGAAAGAGTCAGCTTAGAGAAGTGATGCCCTGGTGATTAAAAGAATGAGAGAGAAAGACAGAAAGTTAATGCAAAATTAAAGTCATTTGCAAGGAATAAGAAACTGAACATCTAGGAACACACTCTTTTTTCTGTGAAACTATATTTTTGAAACAAAATGAGAAAAAATAAAAGTGAATGATAGACGTTAAGCAGATAAGATATGCTTGATGTTAGTATTAATGAACTAGAATGTGGTGTGAATAATTTACCAATAGTGTATCATCAAGGAAAGGAGCTAAAGAGAGCACAGAGTAGAAAGAACATAGATATGGTGATAAGGTTTAATCTATTTCTAAATTTTTATTTATAAAAAGGGAAGACTGACAAAAACATAGGATAAGAGGGGTACAACTCCACATAATTCCTACCACCAGAACTCCATATCTCATCCCCTCCCCTGATAGCTTTCCTATTCTTTATCCTTCTGGGAGTATGGATCCAGGGTATTATGGGGTGCAGAATGTGGAAGGTCTGGCTTCTGTAATTGCTTCCCTGCTTAACATGGGTATTGACAGGTTGATCCATACTCCCAGCCTGTCTCTCTCTTTTCCTAGTGGGGCAGGGTTCTGAGGAAGCAGGGATCCAGGACACATTAGTGGGGTTGTCTGCCCAGGGAAGTCTGGTGGGCATCATGTTAGCATCTGGAACCTGGTGGCTGAAAAAAAGAGTTAACATATATAGCCAAACAAATTGTTGACTAATCATGAACCTAAAGGCTGGAATAGTACAGGTGAAGATTTGGGGTGGTCTCTGTTTTGTAGATAGTTAGTAGGCCTATTTTAATTATTTTCTAAAGGGCCCATGACTATACTAATTTTTTTACTGAGCCTGGCATATGATATGCAGGTGGATCCAAGTTTTTGTCTAGGGAGATGATGTCATGGCTGGAAAAAAGAACCAGAAAGCTGGATCAGGGAAGAGAGTAGTTCCCAAATATGGAAAAGATGTATACATATTGTTGACTATTATCTCCATTGATTTAATCTGATATGGGGCCCATATTCACCTTAGGAGCAATATGTTTAATATATTTTTAACTAGAGTACCAGGAGTGGGATTTAAGAGAATGGAAGTAGGGAAACTGTTGTATGTGGAAATGTAGTGGTTTTGCAATGGACTTGCTTCTCTTCACTCAACATTCTTATGTGAATGCTTGTTGTTTTGGTGATGAACTGCTGGTGCATTCTCTATGCCCTGATAGATAACCAACAGGTGACTCACAATTGTCATATCAATAACAGATATCAATCTACAGATACAAAAAATTGTCTAGTGGTATCAATAAAATGAATGGCTTTAACAAATGATATTAGAAAAAAATGGGTTGAAACATGCAGAAGAAAGAAACTGAACCACTATATTTCTCCTAATACAAAAGTAAATTCCAAGTGGATCAAGAACTTGGATGTTAGACCAGAAACTATCAGATACTTAGAGGAAAATATTGGCAGAACTCTTTACCACATAAATTTTAAAGACATCTTCAATGAAATGAATCCAATTACAAAGAAGACTAAGGCAAGCATTAAACCTATGGGACTACATCAAATTAAAAAACTTCTGCAAAGCAAAAGAAACCACTACCCAAACCAAGAGACACTTCATAGAATGGGAGAAGATCTTTACATGCCATATACCAGACAAGAGTTTAATAACCGAGGGGATGGGATATGGAGATTGGGTGGCGGGAATTGTGTGTAGTTGTACCCCCCCATCCTATGATTTTGTTAATGTCTCCTTTCTTAAAAAAATTTTAAAAAACACTAAAAAAAGAGTTTAATAACCAAAATATATAAAGAGCTTGCAAAACTCAACAAGAAGAAATCAAATAACCCCATCCAAAAATGGCAAGAGGACATGGACAGCATATTCACCACAGAAGAGATCCAAAAGGCCAAAAAACACATGAAAAAATGCTCCAAGTGTTTGTCAGAGAAATGCAAATAAAGACAACAATGATATACCACTTCACTCCTGTGAGAATGCCATATATCAGAAAAGGTAACAGTAGCAAATGCTGGAGAGGTTGTGCGGTCAAAGGAACCCTCCTGCACTGCTGGTAGGAATGTAAATTGGTCCAGCCTCTGTGGAGAACAGTCTGGAGAACTCTCAGAAGGGTAGAAATGGACCTACCCTATGATCCTGCAATTCCTCTCCTGGGGATATATCCTAAGGAACCCAACACACCCATCCAAAAAGATCTGTATACACATATATTCTTGGCAGCACAATTTGTAATAGCCAAAACCTGGAAGCAACCCAGGTGTCCAACAACAGATGAGTAACAAGTTGTGGTATATATACACAACAGAATACTAGTCAGCTATTAAAAATAGTCATTTTACCATTTTCAGCCAATCTTGGATGGACCTTAAAAAATTCATGTTAAGTAAAATAAGTCAGAAACAGAAGGATGAATATGGGATGATCTCACTCTCAGGAAGAAGTTGAAAAACAATATCAGAAGAGAAAACACAAGTAGAACCTGAACTGGAGTTGATGTATTGCACCAAAGTAAAAGACTCTGGAGTGGGTGGGTCAGGGAGAATACAGGTCCAAGAAGGGTGACAGAGGACCTAGTGGGGGTTGTGTATTGTTATATGGAAAACTGAGAAATGTTGTGCATGTACAACAATTTATTTACTATCAAATGTAAAACATTAATTCCCCAATAAATAAATTTAAAAAAAGAAATAAGAAAATGAATGGCACTTGAGTGAAAGTGAAGATAGTTAAAAGGAAAAATATTTGAAGAAATCAGTGAAAATAAATTAGACTTCAAAAGGATGGCTACTAGACTAAGGGTCATTTCTTTCTTTTTCTTTATTTGTTTCTCTTTCTCCTCTCTTTTTCTCTCTCCCACTCTTGATCACCCTCTCCCTTCTTCTCCCAGCCCCCAAGACTTTCTTTCTCTGTCTAGCTGTCTTCTTTTACCCCCAAAAGTATCAGCACGTACTTGTTTGGGATTTGAAGGGCTATGGGATCTTTCTCAGCCAGTACAGTGTGGACAGTAATTAGGTGATATATAATGAATATTTAATGATCAGGTATGTCTCTATCATCTCTCAATAAGTGTATTTGTGAATGCAATATGTTTGTTCACCGTTTGCTAGAGTGAAAGTCTCTGTTGACAACATAAGGAGAACTTGAATCTTGTGGAATAAGATCGTCAATGTAATTAAAGAAAAGAATTGGCCATCTGAAACTGCTAAAAGAAAATATCTTTTAAGGATGGAACTTAAGGTATGATTTTTTTCATATAGTAAAATGACATCATTTTCCTACCACCAAGACACTTAAGAATATTCTAAGAAATAATAGAAAACACAAAATGAGACAGGTAATCAGACTTGAGTGTATCAGTAATTATAGAGCTAAAAACTCCAGTAAATGGAAACCAATTATTACATAGGATTAGAAAACAATCCACCACACAGTTTTTATAGCATATGTATGAAATAGAGAGAGAAATTGGTATAATGTGCTGAACTTAATCAAGAAAAAACTGGTATTGTCATATTCATATTAGACAAACTAGAATGTAGGGCACAATAGGCTATTAAAGACAAAGGGAATCCCTAATAGGAAAAGGTATAATTTAGTGAGAAAACGTATTTGTTTGCTTCTAAATATTATGACTTCCATGTAGTTAAATTAAAAAAGTGACAAAGCACAAGTAGAAATTGTGGGGAGCCACATGTGCCCTCAAGGTTGCTATTGGCATGGCCATAGAGTCTTTATTTACAGAATACCTTGCTTAAAAGATAAGTTTCTCTAGTAGGGTGTGTCTCTGGGGAAGCTGAGCTCCAGGACACATTGATGGGGTCTTCAGTCCAGGGAAGCCTGGCTAACATCCTGATGGCATCTGGAACCTGGTGATTGAAAAGAGAGTTAACATACAAAACCAAACAAATTGTTGAGCAATCATGGACCCAAAGCTTGGAATAGTGGAGAGGAAGTGTTAGGGAGGTACTCACTGCAAACTCTAGTGTACTTCTGCTTTCAGGTATATATTTTGCAGTAGTTTATGGATACGTGTGAACATATGCTCTCTCTCACAGAAACTGGTGTATATCTAGGTTTTGGGACTTTGTTAGAAAGTGAACCACCTGAGATTAAATTAGAGTGTACTATAAAAGGAAAGGTCTCACCCGAGTAATGAAGCTGAAGGGTTGTCATTCCACACGTGAAGTCTCTGGACACAGTCTGAGGTGAAGCATGTTGAGGTGGCAGTCATTGCATTGGTTAGACACACCCTACTAGGGAAAGAGAGAGGCAGACTGGGAGTATGGACCGACCAGTCAACGCCCATGTTCAGCAGGGAAGCAATTACAGAAGCCTGACCTTCTGCAACCCTCAATGACCCTGGGTCCATGCTCCCAGAGGGATAGAGAATGGGAAAGCTATCAGGGGAGGGGGTGGGATATGGAGATTGGGTGGTGGGAATTGTGTGGAGTTGTACCCCTCCTACCCTATGGTTTTGTTAATTAATCCTTTCTTAAATAAAAAAAATTTAAAAATAAAATAAAATAAAAATTGAATATTAAAGTAAAAAAAAAAAGATAAGTTTTTGTCTCCCAACTCCACTTCCCCATGAATCACCCAGGACCTTCCAGATAATGGCTGATCACCATGACAACATACCACTTCAATCAGCAGTCCCCAACTGCTAACTCCCCCCTTGCCCAGGCCTTAAAAACAGCACCTTTGGTGCTAATAAACAGACTTGATCAGAATCTTGACATTTCTCTTGAGTCTCTTGTCCTCATTCCCTCTCCCTCTTGTCCTTGTCCTCACTCCCTCTCCTAGGTTTACCCATGTTGAAGGTCTTGTGGGATGGGACAAGAAATGAATATATGTAAATATAAAATGTTTAGAGAAACTTTGTAACTGATTGTATAGTGATTAAAAAAAAAGTTTGGAGAAAATATTGTATAACTGAAGACTGCAGCAAATAATGTTATCCAAAGAATAAAGAAAATAGAAATTAATGAAATTGAGAACATACACTATGATACGAATCAATAAAACTAAAATTTGCTTTTTTTAAAAGGATACAATTAACTAACCATTGATAAAACTGATTAAAAATAGAGACATAGGAGACAAGTAACAGGATTTTTAAAAAGACAATAAAACCTCCAGATATTTTAAAAAGGCAACTAGAAATTACAAAATTTTCATTCAGTTTCAAAATTTAGAATAAATGGTCACATTCCCAAACCCATAGAAACATTGATGAAACTAGCAGAAGGAGGTAGAGAACATCTGAAAATCTCATATGCATGAAATGAAAACTCTGGCCAAATAGAAAGGATATAGAAGTGTTGTCAGTTTGACAGTGTTTTCTACAAATGTCTCAAAACAAACATTTTTCCTGATGAAATGGTGACATATTACCTTCAATAGTTAGTATACAATAGAGATATCCACTATAATCACTTACAACCTTTGTTTAACTGGAGATAGAACTCATATGATTCTGTAACCCACTTCAGGATATGTAGCCAAAGAAAATGAAAGTAAGCTATTGAAGAGATATTTGCATGAATATGTTCAAAGCAGCATTGCTTGCAATAGGCCAAATATGGAAAACAATGAACACATAATCAAAATGTAATGTGTTTATGCATGCAAGTGGAATATTAGTCACACATTAAAATCAGAAAACCCTGCTATTTGTAATATGCACAGACCGTGAGGTTATTAAATTGGGGAAATAATAGTTCATTAAGTCACCTATGTAGAATAAAATGTCAAGCGCATAGAAACAAATGAGTCTTGGTTAACACGACCTGGGAATAGGTAGATAGGGAGAAACAGATATAAGGGTTTCCTTCTTTTAGTGGTAAGACAGATAATGGCTGAGAAACTAATGTCTAACATGGTAATGATGGTTGATAGCACTGTGCTGTGTAATTGAAATTTTCTGAGAGAGGAAATTTTAAACAGTCTTGCTAGAAATACTGTGAGATGATAGATATGATAATTATTTCAAAGGAAGGGTTCTTTTGCAATGTGTACATACATCTAATAGTCACAAAGTACACTTTCAATATCTTACAACTTGTCAATTATACTTCAATGAATCTAAAAGAAAGGCTGCACTTTATTATTTAGCTGACAAACCATTTTTATACATTTATGTTCTCTGTCACCTTAGTACCAAGGCACTCAAAATGCATTAAATTAAATGTATTCGTCTAAGCAAAATAAACACATAAAAGTTGAATTGTTTCACTTCCCAAACCATCATTAAGTGATCATTAATTATATAATTTCCTGACATAGACGTCTAATATAACTGGTTCTCTTGAAAATAGAATATGCTTTACCAGGAAGAAGGTGACTCTTTGATTTTAACTTTTTTATTTTTAATTTTAATATTTATTTATTTTAATTTTCATTGCCCTTGTTGTTCTTTATTGTTGCTGTAGTTATTGTTGTTGTTATTGATGTCGCTGTTATTGTATAGGACAGAAAGAAATGGAGAAAGGAGGGGAAGAAAAAAAGGGGGAGAGAAAGAGAGACACCTGCGGACCAGCTTCATCACCTGTGAAGCGAACCCCCTGCAGGTGGGGAGCCGGGGCTTGAACTGGTATCCGCTGGCCCTTGTGCTTCACGCCACGTGTGCTTAACCCGCAACTCCCTGATTTTAATTTTTTAAATTATTTATTTTCCTTTTTGTTGCCCTTGTTTTTTTGTAGTTATTATTGTTGTTGTTGTTGATGTCGTCGTTGTTAAGACAAAGAGAAATGGAGAGAGGTGGGGAAGACAGAAAGAAAGCCACCTGCAGACCTGCTTCACCGCCTGTGAAGTGACTCCCCTGCAGGTGGGAAACCGGGGGCTTGAACCTGGATCCTTACGTAGGTCCTTGCCGCTTCGCGCCATGTGTGCTTAACCTGTTATGCTATTCTTGACCTACTAATCTAATGTAAAAAAAAAAACCTGTAAGGAAAGAGAAATAATGATATCTAAAGTTCTAAGAAAAGGAAAGTGGGGTGGGGGTGGGGGTGGGAAGTGGTGCACCCGGTTAAGCACACTTGTTACCAAGCGCAAGAGCCCAGGTTCAAGTCCCCACTTCCCACCTGCAGTGGTTCACCTCATGAATGGTGAAGCAGGTCTACAGGTGTCTATCTTTCTCCATCTCTATCTCCCTGTCCTCTTTCAATTTCTTTCTGTCCTATCTAATAAAAAGGATTTCAATTAGAAAGAAAAAAAGGAAAATGGAAAAAAATTGCCTCCAGTAATGGTGTATTTGTAGTGCTTGCACTGAGCCCCAATGATAATCCTTGTGGCAATTAAAAAAGGGGGGAGGGGGTAATATCATACTAGTTGTGTAAAAGACTTTCATGATTGAGGCTTTGAAGTCACAGGTTAAATCCATAGCACCACCATAATTAAATAAATAGGGGCTAAGAATGAAGATTGTCAAATGTGAAGTTAATAAAAATTATAATATTTCAGACCCTCTGTGTTGACACACTATATCCAGTCAGCTGCTCTACACTGATGCTGGACAGTCCACCTGACTACAGAGCTGAAGCAGCTGCTTCCTGCTCACATCTCTCCTGTCCTCAAATACTTATGAGAATGGAGGCCAAACAGGACTCAAACACAAACTGCTTTACATCCAGATTTTCAACTCTGTAGAGCATTTTACTATAGCAGTGTACTTGTTGTTCCTCAAACTGCAAGCAGATAAAACAAAAATCTACCCATCTAGAAACAAGAGCACTATCACTATTTGGATATAATGGATAATGTACAAAATTTCCACAGACCAAAGCTGCATGATTGGGTTTAGGGGTGAGATTCCAACTAACGACCTTCTGGCAAATCAGCACAGCAGCAGCTGTAATGTGGGAGCTTTTGGAATCTGCTAAAATTCGGGTTCCCAGCCAGTGGCCAGCCTGAAGGACAGATGTGAGCTGAAAGGCCACATTTGGTCAAGGAAGCCCAGCCAGATGGAAAACTCTGGGTGTCAGCCAAGCCCTGACACCTACAGATGCTTAGTCAGATGGCAAAAACATACCTAGAGGGGCCCCAGAAATGCCAGCATTGCCCACTGCCAACTCCAGATTCTCTCAAGCAGAAGTCAAGGAGAGGGGCCAGGCTAGAACCCTGGGTCATGTTCTCACTTTTGAGAAAGGGTTTGGAGGCATGAGCCTGAGGCTGAATTTGAGAAATGAAAAGCACATATACTCAGTCCCAACTGTCATGGTGCTGCTGTGTTGGTATGCTTCTAAAAGCCCCTTTTGTTTCATTTGGTTTAATCCCCCCTGCATTCTATTTACATAACAATGTATTCTATTTACATAACCTCTGTTAACAAGCACCACCCTCCCTCCAGGGCATTGGTGTTTCAGTGGTAGAATTCTTGCCTGCTCTGCCCCCTCTCCTTGTCATACCCTGATTTTCACCAGTCACTTTTCTCTCCACCCTCTCAGCGTCACATCCTGTTCCCACCCTACTGGGCTAGTATATTTATAAGGACAAGATTGTTTGTAGTTCTTAGTTTTAGCTTAGCTTGGTATAGATTGTGCTGCGTCCTGCATGAATAAAGAGATACTGCATACAGCTCAACCATGAGTCCCTGGTCTGTTACCCGCCCGTGAAGCCAGCCCGGTGAAAACAACATAGCCCATCGAAAAAACAGTGCTGGAAGGCCAGGGAAGTAATTAGCTTCAGATTCACATGGGCTGGAGGTGGTGCATCAGAGCAGGACTTGATATAGTGAGCTTTGGCTTTTTTTTTTTTTTTTTTTTTTTTACTCTGAGACATTGCATATATGGTGGGGAAAAAACTTTTTCAGTCTTCCTGACTAAAGAATTAATTCTAGGTATAAAATCCCCCTCTAAAAAAAAAAAGAAGCAGGGACATGATTTGCAACATGAATTGTGTCAGAAACAAGGACTCTGTAGGAGATGTTCAGCTAGCAGCTTGGTCTTTCTCCACAGCACTTTCTGGAACCTAGATTGAGAAATTTTGACTGTGGTGAAATGAGTTGGCTAATTTTCTGGAATGTCAAAAAGGGAGTTCATCTAATACCATTGAACTTTAAAAAAAAGTTCATGCCTCATGCAAATTCAGGAAAGATGAGAGATAGCAAGTTAATTTTTCAGATATGTGGACAGCTTCTATGAATACAAGACATTAACAAAGTTCTTGCAGGGAGGGTATAACTTAAGACAGGCATCATTTTGAAACATACCTTTTGTCCTGTCTGGTCTTCCTAGACACCTGAGTTTGTTGCTCTGGACTGCTCTCATCCCTTCATTACTTCAGTGGAGACACAGGCCCAGAGCAGACCCAGGGATCTTAGAGCACCCTACTCAGGCCCACAATACAAACCTATAAAAGATAACACACTGTGATGGTGGGAGATTCTCAGGTAAGTGAGTGGAATATTCTAAAGAGCAGGCAATAGGGCAGGGACTTGGCTGGATCTGAGGGAAAGGTACATTAAAATTCAAAATTGCCCATATCTGTTGCCATGGGAGAACTACTGCAGTTTCCATTGAGCGGATGGGGACACAGAACTCTGGTGGTGGGAACATTATGGAATTATACCCCTATTCACTTATAACTTTGTAAATAAATATTAAATCACTAATAAAAATATCTAAGTTGCCTGGAGTAAGTCAGTCCTATGCAGCCAATAGTCTGTTATTCTATGATCCTGTCTAGAGCTTGGTGTTTGCTTACAAAACCTAGGAGTTCAAGGGACATAATAGCTACCATCATTGCTCCCTGATTAAAGGGGACAGCATCGTATTGGAAGGCATATCTTTTGAGTTCTTCCCAGTGCATAGTTTAGATATGTTCCTAGGGGGTCCATGACTCTGGGAATTTTTGCTTGAGCTTGATAGTTAACATGGAGGTGTACTAAGAATAATGTCTGAGAAGATGTAGTCAGAGTTGAGAATAGAACTAGAAAGCAGGATTAGGGCAGAGAGTAGCTCTTAAACTTGGAAGGAATATATAAATACAATTAACTGCTTACCACATCAGTCTGACCTAGGGATCCTATATACTCATATTTAGCACAGAAGTCTGTATAACCTTTGATTCCCTGTCAGTTTGAGCTCATAGTCCATAGTCACAGCTAGGAACACTCTAGGCTGCACTTATTTAAGGATCAGTCTTCCCTGGCATAGTCTGACCTAGCCTCCCTTAGGAGAGTGGGGCAGTCTCTACCATTGCTGCTTTGTAGTTAGAGCAAGGTCCTGGAGAAGCCCTCAAAAGGGCCTATGATGATGTTCCTGATGGAAATGACCAATGATGGTGGAGAGAGGGAGCTCTAGAACTATTAGAGCTAGCTCTATTATTAGCTCTGGAACCATCATATCTATGGGGGAATCCTAGGATTCCCTAATTTGGGCCCAAGGTTATGGGGTAGCCTGGTAGTGTATGGAGAAAAATTTTAAAAGATACAATTTGGGGGCTGGGTGGTGCTATGCATGGTTGAGCACACATGTTACCGTGTGCAAGGAACCAGGTTCAAGCCCCTGGTCCCCACCTACAGGGGGAAAGCTTCATGAGTGGTGAAGCAGGGCTGCAGGTATCTCTCTGTCTCTCTGTCACCCCCTACCCTTTCAATTTCTGGCTGTTTCTATCCAGTAAATAATTTTTTTTCACATTGGTAAGTGTTGTTAAAATTCGTAAGGCTCTTGCTGGGCGGGTTGGCTTCACGGGCGGGTAACAGAGATGCGGAGACAACGGCTGGGCAGGGCAGCTGTAATTCTTTATTCAGGAACAACGATTCATAAACTAAGAAAAACTAATCACCAAACAGAACTCTGCTGTCTCTTTGCGGTGGCACAAGCACTCTCTCTTACTCTCGAATTCAGGCACCCTCTCCAACTCTGTCACTCTGGAACTCAGGAACTCTGGAACTCTGGTGGGGTTCCTTTGGGGCGGGGCCAAGCAGGCCCGTGAAACTAACTGGACTGATCTAATTCTCTCCGTGGGGGAGAACTAGAACCCAATGTAAAGCATACAACAGGTAAGTGAAAAAATTATCCTTGGATAATAGAAAATAGTCATGGACCTGGTTTCCTACTATGTTGTTTCACTTCACTTTAAATTTTCAAGAATTTTCTGTGACATTGAGGAGTTCCTATATTCTGCTGTGAGAGAAAGATGGAAGGAACTTTCAGGGTGGTAAATGGGGCCACCAGGAGCACCCCAAGTGCCCCCACTGTCCTCAGTTTCTCCATGGTTGACATGCTGTAGCTACAAACACTCCCATATGTATAAACTGTCAAGAATCCAGACAAGAATTCTTTTTCAAGATAAGGAGATCCAGTGTTGAAAACAACCTCATTTTTTTAAATATTAAGGAATTTATATTGCAAGCAGCTAAAATGGTTAGCAAAACGTTTCTAATAACCTGGAGAAATGATTATGCAATGCCATGTGAAAAAAAAGCCAGGTGGGTAATTGTGTATATGTAACATGAGCTTAATCACATTAAAACATTCATAAAAACTAGGGTTAAATTTGCATAGAAAAAATGGTTCCAAAATATTCACTGTGGTTGCATCTATTGTTTTTTACTTTTACCTATTTTTAAGGATTTTTCCCCCAATAAGCATGTTTTTCTCTGTAATGTAAAGGTCCTATTATTTTCCTGAGGTATACATTATCAGCTAACTTTGGGATTTAAAACAAAATCAACTAGAAAAGAATAGAATGCCAATGTGCAAACACCTTAGAAATTTTTGTGGCATTTAAAATATTTTGGAGGGGGGGGCACAGATATTTTGAGACTGTGATGGAATTTTTTACTCTTGTAGAAAAAAAAGGATATGTTTCTTAGCATGCTTTATTTACAAGTTATAGAAAATGTTACGACCAAGGTTTAAGCTCTAAATGGAATTTTGATTCACATAACCAAAATCACCCGGGAGTATTAGCTGCATTTAATGTTTGATCTAGCAACTCAGTGATGTGGGAAGCCATTTCAGTTATTTCTTCCTCATCTTCATATTTATTCTAAGATAAATTCACTTGAGGTCCCAGGGTATTTGTCATAAGTTCTTGGTTACTAATACTTGCTCATTTAGGCCCAAAAGAAAAATTCTCTGTCCAGAAATTTTAGTAATTATCTACAGATTCTCCATCTGACTATCCAAACATAGGCTACATGTCCTTCAATGATTAAGTCACTCTGATTACCATAAGTGAATGTTGTGATAGACGCAGGCTCCGACCTTTGTTCTACCCAAACTTTAATATCTTGATGTTCCTAGTTCCTGCTTGTTTGAGGTCTCAGGCTAAGTTTTGTTTAAGGACACTGGAAAGGCACATAGATTTGTAATCTTGTTAAATCATTCCAAGTGACACTCCAGTGGAGGGATGAATAGAGTTTAATGTTTAATGGGATGGTTTAGGTGAGTGTGAAAAATGAGCCTTGCCGAAGGTTAAGGACAGTGAAGTATGAATGATGGTCTTGATCCTGAGCTCATTTATCCAGATAGAATGCTCACGTATACCAACCCACCCTGCCATCTGTCAGTGAGTACCCCCATGTATTTCCTAGACTGGTGGCTTACAACTTTTTCAAGCAGAATGCAGGAATTTCAACAAACTTTCAGTGGTGGTGATGATTATGATTGTTATGATGAGGATTGTGATGTTGATGGTGGTGATGATGTTAGTGGTGGTGGTAATGGTGGTATCCATTAATAGCTTAGGTGTTTTGTCTATAGTAATGGAAGGCATGTTTAAAGTAGCTCTGACAGAAAGGCTGAGATAATGGTTTGTGTACCTAGCATGTCTTCTTTGACTTTGACTTTCAGATGGTGAGACTGTTTATGAGCTTCAAGACCAGGTATTAAGTATATAGGTGTACAAGTTGCTGCTCATGGATTTGTTGACTTGGTGATTCTCAAAGGAGGCATAAGATCTCTAGAGAAAAATAAATGTGAAAGCATCCCAACATTTTCTCTTTCGTAGAAAGAGCCTCTACCCTGGGAACCTGGGCAGAAAGAGAGAAAATACACTAGCGACCCAGTTGGGTGGTATCGTTATGCCCCACTATGGAGGGAATTGGATCCTTCTATTCACTATCTCTGGGATTTCTAGTTATCCCAGTGATGGGGAGGTGAGGGGTTGACCAATGCCTGTGTTCTCTATAGGAAAAACTATTTGAAAAAATTATATATATATATACACACATATTAATATTAGGTTACAATATTGTAAGATTATGGGTATAGTCCTACACCACACCCACCACCAAAGTTCTATCCCCCAATCCTCCAACCTCCCAAAGATAACCACATAGTTCTCACAAGTCTTATAAATAATTGTTGCTTCTTTTTTTTTCCCCAAGTTCATGTGTATCAGTTGTCTAGATTCTACAAGTGATTGAAACCATAATTACTTCCAGTTCTATCTATTTTCTTCTAAAGAACACAGTATTATCTTTTTGATTGCAGAGTAGTATTTCACGGAATATGAATCCCAGAATTCTTTAACTAGTCACCTGTTGGTAGGCATTTAGGAGGCTTCAAATCTTTGATTATTATGAACAATGCAACTATTAATACAGGGTTGCATTAGTGTTTCAGTGTCCTTTAGATAAATGCTAAAGAGTGGTATTGCTGTGTCATAAGGTAATTACATTTTTATTTGCTTAAGAATTTACCATATAGTCTTTTTTTTGCCTCCGGCATTATTATTATTTTTTTGTGGCTTACCCATTTATTTTATTTTGTTCTTTATTAAATATTTTCTTTTTATTTCTTTATTGGATAAATGTTTTACAATTGACAGTAAATACAATAGTTTGTACATGCATAACATTTCCCAATTTTCCACTTAACAATACAGTTCCCACTAGGTCCTCTGCCATTATGTTCTAGGACCTGAACCTTACTGCCCCCGAGTAAGGTTCTCAGAGTCTTTTACTTTACTTCAATACACCAACTTCATTCTAAGTTCTGCTTAGTGTTTTCTCTTCCTTTTTATTTTTTAATTTATTTTTATTGGGGGATTAATATTTTACAGTTGACAGTAAATACAATAGTTTGTACATGTATAATATTTCCAAGTTTTCCACTTAAAAATACAACCCCCACTAGGTCCTCCGCCATCATGTTCCAGGACCTGAACCCTCCCTCTCCCACCCACTCCAAAGAGGAATTGCAGGGTCATAGGGTAGGTCTACTTCTAGCCTTCTGAGAGTTCTCTAGACTGTCCTCCAAAGGGGTTGAACTAATTTACATTACCACCAGCGATGCAGGAGGGTTTCTTTGTCCCCCCAACCTCTACAGCATTTGTTGCTGCTATCTTTTCTGATGTATGACAATCTCACAGGAGTTAAATGGTATCTCATTGTTGTCTTTATTTGCATTTCTCTGACAATCAATGACTTGGAGCATTTTTTCACATGCTTGTTGAATTTCTTCTTTGCCTCCAGGGTTATTGCTGGAGCTCAGTGCCTACACTATGAATCCACTGCTCCTAGAGGCCATTTTGTCATTGCTATTGTTGTTGTTGTTGGATAGGACAGAGAGAAATGAGAGAGGAGGGGAAGACAGAGAGGGGGAGAGAAAGATAGACACTTGCAGACCAATTTCACCACTTTTGAAGCAATCTCACTGCAGGTGGGAAGTTGAGGCTCGAACTGGGGTCCTTGCACAGGTCTTTGTGCTTTGTGTCATGTGCACTTAACCTACTGTGCTACCACCAAGCCCCCTTTATACAGTCTTCCAAAGGGCCTGCACCAGTTTGCATTTCCACCTACAGTGGAGCAGAGTCCCTTTTTCTCCATAACCTAATACCTATCATTTTGTTTTGCTGATGTAGGTCATTCTCACAGGTGTGAGACAGAATCTCAGTGTAGTTTTAATTTACATTTCTCTGATGATAACTGAAATGTAGTATTTTTTCATATGTCTGTGTAACATGTGTATTTGTTCTTTAGGAAATTGTCTATTTGCCCCACTTTTTTATTGGTAAAAATAGCTGTCTAAACAATGTGGGACAAGTGAAACTAACACCCAGACAAAAATCTTCAAATGTTTCCTGCATTGGTAACACCTAGGATAGCAGTAACAGTAATGCATTACTATTTATTTATTTCTTCTTCTTTTTTTATAGAGACACAGAGAAATTGAAAGTGAAGTGGGAGTGGGAGATAAACAGAGAGAGAGAGAACTGTAGCACTGCTTTACCATTCATGAAACTTACTCCCTATAGGTGGGGACTGGGGGCTTAATGTCCTTGTGCACTGTAATGTGTGTGCTCCACTGAGTATGCCACTGCCCAGCCATACAATGCATTACTTTCTTTTTGTTTTAACATATATATATATATATATATATATATATATATATATATATATATATTACATAGAGACTAAGAGAAATTGAGAGGGAAGAGAAAGGTGGGGCGGGGAGAGAGACACATCCCTGCAGCACTGCTTCACCACTGGTGACACTTCCCTCCTGTAGATGGGAACCTGGCGCTTGAACCTGGGTCCTTGCCCACTACAATGTATCTGCTCTACCAGGTGCACCACTGCCTGGTCCCAATACATTACCTTCTACAGGTCACTATTGATGTGACAGAAACTACCAATTTTCCTCAAATTATCTGAAAGTCACACTGATATTTAGAATTAGGGGTTGGGTGGTGGCGCACCTGTTGAAGTGCACATAGTATTAAGTGCAAGGACCTGCACAAGGATCCAAGTTTGAGCCTCTGGGTCCCCACCTGCATGGTGAAGCATCACAAGTAGTTAAGAAGGTCTGCAGGTACCTATCCTCTCTCCCTTTCTATCTCCCCTCCTCTCTCAATTTCTCTTTGTCTTATTCAACAAAATGGAAAAAAAAAAAGCTGGCCAGAAGCAGTGGATTCATAATGGTGCAGGCACCAAACCCCAGCAATAACCCTGGAGCCTAAAAGAGCAAACAGACAACAACAACAATAACAAAACAACAACAACAAAAACAGGAAGCGGGTTACAGGCAACCAATTGGTACCATAAAGATGGCATTAGAAATTATTTACAAAGAGATGACATTGTGTCCTTTGGGACAAATATGGAAGTGGAGGTAGTTATACTTAGCATAATACGTAAAGGTAACTTCTGAAGGGTTTCACTCATATATGGAATATGCTGAATTGAAAACCATGAACTTTCCCCCCTCCCCTGCTTAAAAAAAACAAGCAAAAAAACTGATTCTAGGACTTTATGAGAATTATTATGATTATCAATGGGAGAGTAAAGGCACAGAATTGGTGGTGGGTATAGTATGGAACTATATACCCTGTAATTTTACAGTCTCCTAAATAGCTATTAATCACAAATAAAAATGGCTTGGAAAAAGAAATGAAAATTATATGATTTAAAAATACATAGAGGGTTATATATGTATGTAAATGTGTTGTCTATAAATGCATTATGTATAAATATATCTGAGATGGCTTGTATTTGCCAGTCCTGAGTTTAGGTCTTGTGACACCTATCTCAATCCCACTGAGTAATAGTTAGGTCCATCTGGGTTAGACACTTGCTTTGTCCATGTCACTGACTCACCTGAATGATGGAGGGTCACATTAATCATTTCCAATGGAGGACTGGGTAGTGACTCTTCTGGTAAAACACACATGTTACCATGTATATATATTTCTCTGTCTTTTACCATGTATCACAATTAGAGGGGAGTGGTGCAGGCATTAAGCCTCTTTTACTAATTTATTTACAAATAAATAAATTCCAATGATTATTTGGAGTATCAATTCTAAAGTCTTTGACTTAGTAAACATGTCATATAGGTATTGATAATTTTCATAATCTAAAATATATCAATACCAGGTTTTATTTCTGCAACTAAATGTTCTTATGCATAAATGATAATACATTCTCAGGCATTTTTTTTACTGAGTTAACTCATTAAAAATGCTCATATATGTACAGCTTTACCAAAATCATGGAGAGTGGGGACAGTGATAGCTCAGTAGGATAGTACACTGCTTTGCCATGTGCATAAAGCAGGTTCAGGACTGCCCTCCACCACAATGGAAGAAGTTTCAGTGCTGTGGTCTCTCTTACTCTCTGTCTATCTCTTAAAAAACATGGAATCTCCTTTACACTTCCCATGCAAATAGATGCCATTTGGTTTCTACTTTCCCCACTTGTATCTTCCTGCCATTAGCTATGCTCTCAAATGGAAAACTTAACCACCACAAGTTAGTAGAAGCTCCTTTAAGACTCTTTGGCAGGTCAGCACTCATTTGTCAACTCATGGCCAGGTGAGCTATTTCTCTAGCAAAGACATTTGTGAAGTCTTGCTATACCTTCTTTGCATTTTCTACCCCAGGAATTGAGCATGCACTCTGCTGGCTCCCTTGGTGTGGATGCTGGCAATCTCTGACCTTTACACCTGCACTGCAGCACAGATGTACTCACCTCACTGAGCCTCATTCAGCAGGACTTCCCTGGCTGGGTCTGTATCACATTATCAAGATATATGCAAACCAGATGAACAATCATGATATTTTAAAAAGATTTTTACTTCCTTTCCACACAGGCTTTTTAAAAATTCTCATTATTTATTAATTAGATAGAGATAGCCAGAAATTAAGAGGGAGGGGATGCTAGAGAGGGAGAGAGACAGAGAGACACCTATATCACTACTTCACCACTTATGAAGCTTTCCTCCTGCAGGTGGGGACTGGGGGCTTGAACCTTGTGCATTGTAACATGTGCACTCAACCAGGTGTGCCACCACCTGGCCCCATGATTTCTTTACTTTAGAGCAGACACTTGAGAATCAGTCACAAAATTTCAGCCATTTAATTCTTTTTCTATTTAAAAAAAAAACCTGCCTTGTCTAAGTGAATTTAATGTGGATTATTTTTTTCCCCTCCTGACACTTATCAGCTTGGGAAAAAAGAAAACTTAATTGCAACATTTATGTCTAATTGCTGGGTGATGAATGCTGGAGGAATTTTTGCTTCACAGACATACCAAAACAGTAAGGCAGGGTGGGGGGGAAACTTATGCCACAATCAACAGCTCTGGGGGGAAAACAAGAGAGTCTCTCACATCCTGTGGGTGAATGTTTCATATTTAATTACTTTACCACTTCATTTGTCATTTTCTAAAATAGGTCTCCAGAGTCTTATGAGTTGTAAGCAAGATGTTATGGTGGGCAGGGGTGTAGAGTGTCAGGTGAATATAGACTATTCTCACCTAATCTGTGTCCAAAAGGACAGGTCTATGCTATTCTCAGGGAGCTTCTGCTTAGGGAATTAGAGTGATAATGCAGGGACTGGAAGGTGTTGCCATGAGTAAAGCATTGGAATCTCAAGGGTTTGATCACTGGCAAAACATATGCCAAAGTTATGTTCTGGTTTTCTCATAAGTTAAAAAAACAAATATATAAATAAATTGAAAATAAATATATTTGAGACAAATGTGGAACATAGAAGAAAATCCTGGAAATGTTGGAGGGCTTCCTACTGCAGCAAAGACATCAGGTTTTGATTCCTAGAGAAGGACCTCTAATAGAGATAAAATAATTGAAAATAAGAAATGGCTTGTGGGAGTTGGGCTGTAGCGCAGCGGGTTAAGCGCAGGTGGCGCTAAGCACAAGGACCCGCATAAGGATCCTGGTTCAAGCCCTGGATCCCCACCTGCAGGGGTGTCGCTTCACAAGCGGTGAAACAGGTCTGCTGGTGTCTATCTTTCTCTCCCTCTCTCTGTCTTCCCCCTCCCCTCTCCATTTCTCTCTGTCCTAGCCAACAACAATGACAATAATAACTACAACAATAAAACAACAAGGGCAACAAAAGGGAATAAATAAATAAAAATAAATATAAAAAAATATTAAAAAGAAATGGCTTGTATCACACACAGTGGTTTCCTGTTAGAGTTCATGACTATGTCACTGCTTGGGCCATGAGTGGATGGTCTTCATAGACTAGCCATGTTGGCCTTTGCATGGTGTTAAGCTGTTCCTATGTGTGACATTTCAGAAATCAGTGTGATCATGTTGTTCTACTTTCAAGTATGTATCTTAGCCTTGTTGTACACTCACTAGTTTCATGCATTTATGTGAATTTCAGTCCCCATGCTGGTGAGAAGTGGGTATAATTAGACTAGATAACATGTTAAATATCCCCTTGATACTCTGAAATCTTCAAATGAGGAGGTGTGTCCTGTGACAGTAAGAAGGTCTTTGCAGAGAAGGTAGGACTTATAATCATTGCTGAGAGAAAGGTCAGATTGGGACAGGTGCAGAGAAAGTTTTCAGGCTGCTAAAATAGCTTGCCTATAGGTATCCCTTGGCCTGAGCCCGGTGGAGTGAGGGTACTTGCCTGAGAGAGGTGTGAAGACTGTGATGACTTCTGGTAACCACACTGAAAGCATGATATTGTTGCCATGTTTGGAAATGCAAGTTAAAAGTAGGTAGTGGACCCATAACTAAAATAAACAGAGTTTAGCTTAGACTCAAGCTCTTCACTTTCTTTGAGCTTTTGTTGGCACCACTGCTTATCAGAATTAAAATGTAACACATTTGAAAGCTAGAATTACCATAAAATATAATATAGTCATCTGTTTACTTGATTTAATTTTTTGAAGATAAAGACATAGAGACAAAAAGCGAAAGTGAAAAGGTACCACAGCTCTAAATTTCCCTCAGTGTGGTGCAGGATGGACTTGTCCTAGGCTGTGTGCATAACAAAGCAACACACTATTCAAGTGAATTATTTTATTTTTTAATTTTTTTTAGTTATCTTTATTTATTTATTGGATAGAGACAGCAAGATCAAGGGGAAAGGGTGATAGAGGAGGAGAGAGACAGAGAGACACCTGCAGCCCTGTTTCACTGTCAGGCTACCTTCGTGGGCAGGAGAGAGAGACGACCAGGGACTCATGGCTGAGTGGTACGCAGTTCAGTCTTTATTCATGTGGAATGCAGCGCAATCTAAGCTATCTCTAATCACAATCCTGTCCTTATATATCCTGAGGTGGAAGAGTCATATCCGAAGAGGATGTATGTAGGATAGGGGGTAGGGAGAAGGAAAAAGCATGCAAAACAGTGAGGATTAAACCAATGCCCTGGAGGCAGGGTAGTGCTTAATTAACAGTGGTTATGTAAATAGAATACAGTGTTAAGCAGGGGGGATTAAACCAATGAAACAGAAAGGGTCTTAGAAGCAGAATTTAGAAGCATACCAACAATACCCCCTTTCTTTTTAACTAATGGCCATAGTATCAGGAGTGTGGGGTGAACAAAAACCTATATCATACAGGCATTTTCAAAAGAACTGGCAGAAGACATGGAGGAACAAGTAAGAGAGCAGCAAGAACCAATGTGATGCCAAAGGGAGGCCTGAGGGGCCATTTCCTGCCTCAAAGACCAAGGCCCATCAGGTGAAAGAGCATTTCTTGCCTCTGGGTGCATCTCTTTCCTCTGGGAGTGTTTCATGCCTCAAAGGGCGTTTCCTGCTTCTGTGGGTATCTCTTACCTCTGGAGGCGTTTCATGCCTCAAAAGGTGTTTCCTGTCTCTGTGGAAGAGCCTGCAGGCGAGGGGGAGTGGCCTATAGAGTCCCAAGGCTTTGGCTGCAAAGTCCATGCACTGTTGCAGTCAGTCTTTGAGAAATCCAGCAGTGTAAAGGGAAACTGCTGTAAGGTTGTGTAAAGTGTCCAAGAGTTGTGCCAGTAAGTTCGATAGAAGTGTCAGTCCAAAGCAGATGACCACGGATGAAATGCCAGGGGATGAAACGCTGCATGTCTGTCTCGATGGGGAAGGTCAACCACTGTAATTCCGCTTTTCTGTTGAGAGTGAGTTTTGGAGTCTGTGAATCAATTTCTTCAGGTCATGCCAGGTCCCATCATTGGTTTTGGGGGGCTTCTGTAGTCATGCCATCTTGAGGGCAATGTCAGAGAACAGGGGTCCAAATGGATTTCTGGGGGTTCCATTTGAGCAGATGTTTTTTCATGTGAAGACTTGACAGCTGTAATTCACTTACTTGTGAAACAAACTTTTTAAGGTTGTTTAAACAGCATAAGTTTAATAGAAGAACCATGGTTAGAAGCCTCAGGCATGAGATTCATTAGCATAACCATTATGCTATCTACCTCATCCATATTCATACAGTTTTCAGGATTGAACATTTTACATTTATGCCAAGACGTAAAAAAAAAAGAGAAAAAACAATTTTTGGATTGTTTCAGGATGTCTCTAGAAATCATGGCTGTGTCCAGCATTTTTTTTTTGTAAAGTCAATGTCATACAAAAATTTAGTCATTCAGATCACTCTCTTATGAAATTCAACTGAAAGAAGACAGCAAACTTAAGATATTCAGAGAGAACAATGAGGGGGGAAATCAAGAGAAAAGCCGTAGGCAGCTTTTGCTTCTTTCACCTTGAACCAGATTATCTAGATCTCACCATGTATCATCATGAGTCCCCAGAGGGCGTCCTAGTCCAAAAAGCTCCTCAAAATTCCATTTAGAGTGCTTCTCATGGTTCCTGCTGGATTGCTGTAGGCACCCATTTTTAAAAACTTCTTCCCATTGAAGAAAGAATCAAATCAGGAGAGCAGAACTAACCACGTGCCTCCATTCTTGGGGACTGCCAGGGTACTGGAGAATGCTCTTCAAGTTAGAGCAGTCCTTCTCCGTGGGAAACATGGGAGAGGAAGTTCAGAAAGTCCCAGGAGAAATCTCCGCGCATCTCCCAAGCTCCACGATCATGGTCATAAGGAACTAAATTTCCTGGTTAGGGAACCAAAGTGTGGCCCAGAGCAAAATGTTCCAGAGACAGAGAAACTGTCTCATGAAGAAAGAGTAGAAGCTTTGGAAACCTCTTCATAAGTAGAAAGGCAACCAACCCATGGAGGTAGCCAAGTTTACTTATCTGGGGGATGGGCAGGTTAGGTCCCACGTTGGTGCTGGTCCCTGTTTGGGCACTATTATGTCGTGCTAGCTTTGTGGGCAGGAGAGAAAGAGACAACCAGGGACTCATGGCTGAGTGGTACGCAGTTCAGTCTTTATTCATGTGGAAGGCAGCACAATCTAAACTATCTCTAATCACAATCCTGTCCTTATATATCCTGAGGCGGAAGAGTCAGGTCCGAAGAGGATGTACGTAGGGATAGGGGGTGGGCAGAAGGAAAAAGCATGCAAAACAGTGAGGATTAAACCAATGCCCTGGAGGCAGGGTGGTGCTTAGTTAACAGTGGTTATGTAAATAGAATGCAGTGTTAAACGGGGAATTAAACCAATGAAACAGAAGGGGTCTTAGAAGGAGAATTTAGAAGCATACCAACACTTCACCACATGGAAAGCTTTCCCCCTGCAGGTGGGGACCGACCTGGAGCTCGAACCTAGGTCCTTGCACACTGTAGCATATGTGCTCAACCAGGTGCACCACCACCTGGCCCTTCAAGTGTATTATTATAATGGTCTTGCTTAGTTTGAAACATCTTGGTGGATAGGTGTGTATACATACTTATATATGTGCATTATACCAAAGTTGTCTCTATTTTGTTTAAATAGCAAATGATTTTCTAAGAGGGTAGTGTAGGTCACATGGATACTTTATCCTTCCTACATAAGCACATCCACTGTCACATTTAGATGGGGGCAGAAATAAGTATTTATTCTGTGGATTCTGCCCACTTTCTGGAAACACCTTTTTTACTTCATTACTTAATTTACATAATTTAGTAGTGGGACCTTGCTGTTCATGTCCATGAGTCTCTTCTATTGTTTTTTTAAACATTTATTTATTTATTTATTCCCTTTTGTTGCCTTTGTTTTCTTGTTGTAGTTATTTTGTTGTTGTGATTGATGTCTTCATTGTTGGATAGGACAGAGAGAAATGGAGAGAGGAGGGGAAGACAGAGAGGGAGAGAGAAAGACAGACACCTGCAGAACCTGCTTCACTGCTTGTGAAGTGACTCCCCTGCAGGTGAGGAGCCAGAGGCTCCAACTGGGATCCTTAAGCCAATCCTTTTGCTTTGTGCCACGTGCACTTAACCCACTGCACTACTGCCTGACTCCCAAGTCTCTTCTGTTTATGAGATTCTGATCTTTTCTCTGTCATGAGATGCACAAGATTGTGTATACACTACCATTGCTGCTTGATTTCTGAATTTCTGCAGGGATAAAAGAATTGATGGACTTCATAGCAGAATATTTCCCACAGTAAGCTACAGAGCACAGACATATTTACACACATAAACCACCTCACTGGCTCATCTATGTATTGAGCTTGAGAGCTTTGCTCTCACCAGAGCAGTGATCCATTGCCTCAAACCTTGTTCTGATTCCCTCTTTAGTCCCTATTCCTTCTGTGTTGCTGTCATTTTCATAGGGTGGCCACCAGTTCCAGGGCAGCTCCAATTCCTCATCCTTCCAGCTTCCACTTCAGAAAAAGTTTTTCTTTACCAGTTATGTAAAATTTCTCACCTTGATCAGCTGGATTGTAGAGTTCTGTTAGAGTCAAGAATGGAGATTCCCACTAAATCATTGAGAACATATGTGGGGTCATTCCCTAGAGGACACTCACAATGTTGGCACCCGTAGATTTGGACACTGGGAACTTTTGATGTGAGAGTCACTTGAGAGGAGGAACCCAGGATACCAGGTGTCACTTATGAGGAGACGGGCCTAAATCACAAATTATTTTTACTCACCCTCATCTTCTGTAGGATATGTCTTAATCTAAAAGTCATGTGGCCTGTGGCTAGTGATCCAGTTTTAACATTGCAAGAAACAACATCATTAAAACCCAATGGCTTCAGAGCAGCAGATACTCTCCTATGTTCTAGAAAAGTTCTGCCTGGAGACGCACCACTTCGTTTATTACTGAGGTTTATTCATTTATTACTGAGGTTCGTTTATCTGTTTATTACTGAGGTTTCTGCTATTTCAAGGGTATTGCTTAGGCTTGGCATAGTGACGACAGGTAAAACTGGTAGGTGGAACAGAGAACAGGTTTTGGGGGAGCAGGTGACCATGGGCTTGGATCTTGCTTCATCACTCATCACTCATCCAGTCATTGACAAAAGTTACTTAACAGCTCATTTGAATAGTGCACTGCTTTGCTGTTTTTTTTAACCTGACCCTAACTATATAACAGAAGGCTTCAGTGTTGTGGTCTCTTTTTCTCTCTCCATCTCTGCCTCTCTACAGCTCTGTCTTGACCTAACAAAAAGTACTTAACTCTACCTGATGAGATAGCTAACCTGAGAATCTGCCTTGTCTGCTATGCACCCAGTCTAGAGTTGAACCTGGCCCCCACCATATTGAAGGAAGATTCAGTGCTGTGATCACTTTCCTCTCTGTCTTTGTCTTTATATTCACAAATGGTGATCCAGAAAAACATAATAACCTCAAAAGTTTCAACCAAACTTTATTTTTGGACGATACTCATCTTTAAAAACTGTGAAACTTAGTTAAGTCTTGTGTCACCAGCACAGTGTCTGGCACTGAGTACTCAGGAATTGTTAGTATTATCCTATTATAAATATGTTTTATGTGCTGTGTTTTTGTGTTCTTTGGAAACAACTAAATTTATATTTTATTTTGTGTTCTTTGGAAACAACTAAATTTATATTTTATTTTGTGTTCTTTGGAAACAACTTATTTTATATTTTATTCTATGTTCTAATTGCTAATCTCAGATGTCATTCCAAATGGAGGTTTGGATGTATAATAGAGTTATTTTAGGTGTGTGTGTGTGTGTATAATAGATGTGTATGTGTATAATAGGATGTATAATAGAGTTATTTTAGGTGTGTGTTATTGTTTTCCATGAATAAACTGCAACTAAAAAAAGGTAAAGCAACAAAACAAGGAGATTGTATCTTGAGTGGAGAGTTATTCTCTTCTTGACATTACCTTAAACTTACCTTAATATTTGCTTGTCCCTTAAACTTACCTTAATAATTTGCTTTAATACCCAAACAGTCATCACTAATGGCATAGTGCTCTTGCAACTAAACTCTAGCTCTTGCTACCTATACAACTCCAGCACATAGCAACTTGTCCAAATTCATCTTCCTTCAGGTTTCAACAGAGCGTCCACCTGCTAAGCATTTTTACAGCCTGAAAGCAAACAAGTGAAAGAGAGCAGCAGGAAACAGCTTAACTAAGACAGATTATCAAACAATTATGAGTGTCTTTTAATTCTAAGAGCTAATGCTCATTCTCAGCTTAGGCATATGCCCACCAATTTTGAAGTGATAGTTTCCATTAAAAAGAAGGTTACAGAACATGAGGTGGAGGGAGAAAAAGGCTTCCTAGGACTCATTTCATTTAAGCTATGGAAACTCTAATCTTTTCCAATTAGGGATATATCTTTTAACTTTGCTACCCTACTTTTGATCAATGTTTCCAACTTCATTTTCTGTGTGGTGCACCCAAACACAATTAAAACACTGGGCACATTTTCCTCATTTTCAAGCATTAAAATCTCTTCTAGAAGAGATTCAATTAGGAAAAGTCAGTTTACACATTTATAGCCATTTATAACATCTTTACCTCACCTCTCATTCTGTTAGGATAGTGAAAATATCAAGAATTTGGGTGTCCATGAAACAGCCTGCATTGGAGTCAGGACACACTTGAAATGATCAGATTGTTTTTTGAGGTGGGGAGTGGGTTCTCAACTTCCCTGTGTAGAAACACCTGGAAGTGGAGTTCAGACATTTATAGATGACTGGGTCAGCATGCTGAAACCTCTGTGCTAGGTTTTGCTCTTCTCTCCCTGCTTCCCTGGGCCTCTTGGGGACCTGAAAAGTTGTTGTATTTAAATGAGGAGAGTGATGCCCAAAACATAGTGACTTCCTGCCAGTCAGCAGGGTGCTTTTGGTCAAAACAGGAGCTATAATTGCACAAAGAGGCTCTTCTTGGACCGGGTAAGTAATCTAATTACATAAGACAGAATAGTAAGCACTAAAAAATCAATTTGGGGGGCCAAGTAGTGCTGACATTTTAGTGTACACACATTACCACAGACAAGGACCCTGATTCTAGCACCCAGCCCCTACCTGCAGAGGGAAGCTTCAGTGGAGCAGTGAAGCTGTGCTTCTGGTATATCTACTTCTCTCTTCCTCATTTCTTTCCCCTCCCCTCTCATTTTTTTATCTGTCTATTTCAAAAAATAAAAAGTGGGAAAACAAGAAAAAATGGCCACTGGATGCAATGGATTTGTCACCAAGCCCTAGCAATCAGCAATAACCCTGATGACAGTAACAAATTTTAAAAAATAAAATAATAAAATCAGGTTTACATATGCACATATAGAGAATCTTCATAGAAATGAAGCCAGTGGAATAAGTTTATGGCATTTACTCTGGTCCAAGAAAGGAGACTTAACTCTATATTGGGACTATGTGTAAGCCTGATAGAGCTTAGGGAGAACCACTCCCATCCTTGGATGGAAGTCTGAGAAGATAACCTCTTGGTAAGTCTCTCTCAACCGAGGTGAGCAAAAGTGGGGAAACTCAGACTTGGTTCTTTCCTTCTTGACTCTCAGGCCCACAGAAACCCCAGTACTTCCCTCCATTAACTGCAGGCCACATGGCTGCAGATTCACTTATTCAAAATCACCTTCTGATCACAGAAGAACACACCTTATCACACACTTCATCACACACCTCAGACCCCAGACAAGAGAAATTCCAAACTATATGGCCTTTTCATATACACCTTCTCTCTGTCTCACCTTATGGGTTTAACCCCTATGCTTCTCTCAGATACCTTTGGATAATTAAGTTGCTTGCATCATGGAGAATAACTGTCTTTTATCTCATCAATTCCTGTCATACCAGCCCCCTACCTTAGGGGCATGCTGACCGTAAAGAAACCTGTAATTTCTGACATTTTTCAGTAATAATTCCCTTCGTTTGTTTTTCTATTTAACTCATGTCCACCTTGCTAATAAAGGAGTTCTGAGTTCTGAACATGCTGGAGAGCTCCCTGGTGTCTTTTACTTTGTATCACCCCTGTCATAAGTGAGAAAGAACCAGTCTGTTACCTTTCCCCTGGAGATCACCCTGCCAGAAAGAAATGACAACCCTACCCAGGAGAGAGGGGTGGTTCACCTGACAAAGACTAGATACTCTGTAATTAGTTGTTTGTATTGCCTTGTATATGTTTTTTGCCACTGGGTAGAAAGAAAGGTTTTGCCTAGTGATAACTCTACTTCCTGAGAAAAGTCTAAATTTCATGTTTCTGGATAGCACTGGGAGAGGTAACAGTGTCTTGAGATTCTGCATATCAACTGGAAATAAATCATAAGCCAACATGGTTAGTCTTTGGGATGCTCTTTCTGGGCATTTTGGGTGGGACTTTCCTGAGTAGGCAGAGAAAGTGATCCTTCACTCTGAACCCCAGTTTTATCATTTACTAACTGAATTTACAAAAAGGCAGGGGGAGAAAGTAAGAAAGAAAGAAGATTAGCAGCAGACTTCTCCACACAAAAATTACAGGCCAGAAGAGAATGGCAAAATATCTATCGAGTGTTCAATGAGAAAGACTTTCAACCAAGACTACTGTATCCTGCTAGACTGACAATAAGACTGGATGGAGGCATAAAAACCTTCTAAGACAAGCAACATTTGAAAGAATAAACTATCACCAAGACTTCCCTGAAAGAAGTTCTGAAAGGTCTCCTATAAACAGTCAGACCACCATAAATATGCCATCTATCAGAACACCCTAAAAATCTACAATAATTCCATTAAAATATCTTCAATATTTGATATCAATAAATGTAAATGGCCTGAATTCACCTATGAAAAGGCACAGAGAAGGACAATGGATCAGAAAGTACAACCCAACAATATGCCATCTACAGGAAACCCACCTAACTCAACAATACAAACACAGACTTAAAGTGAAAGGTTGGAAAACTATCATACAATGCTGGGCTAGCTTTGTGGGTGGGAGACAGATGACCAGGGACTCATGGCTGAGCTGGGAAGCAGTTTCTTTTTATTCATGTGGAATGCAGCACAATCTAAGCCAAGCTTTCTCTAATCACAATCTTGTCCTTATATATACATACTCGACAAGTAGGGTGGAAACAGGATGTGAAATAGAGAGGGTGGAGCAAAAAAAGAGTGGTGGAAATCAGGGTGTGACAAGGAGAGGGGGCGGAGCAAAAAGAGAGTATGAACCAGCAGGATTAAACCAATGCCCTGCAGGCAGGGCGGTGCTTAGTTAACAGTGGTTATGTAAATAGAATACAGTGTTACGCAGGGGGGATTAAACCAATGAAACAGAAGAGTTCTTAGAAGCATACCAACAATTCCCCCTTTCTTTTTAACTAATGGCCATAGTATCAGGAGTGTGGGGTGAACAGAAACCTATATCATACAGGCATTTTCAAAAGAACTGGCACAAGACATGGAAGAACTAAACAGGAGAGCAGCAAGAACCAGTGTGATGCCTGAGGGGGGGTGTTTCCTGACTCAAAGGGCAGTGTCTAGCAGGCGAAAGGGCATTTCTTGCCTCTGGGGGTGTTACATGCCTCAAAGGGCATTTCCTGCCTCTGTGGGCATGACCTAGTAAGAAGGGGGTGTTTCCTGCCTCTGGGGACAGGGCCTGCAGATGAGGGGGCGTCCCCTATAGAGTCCCAAGGCTCTGGCTGCAAAGTCCATGGACTGCTGCTGTCAGTCTTTGAGAAACCCAGCAGCGTAAAAGGAAGCTGCTGTAAAATTGTATAAAGTGTCCAAGAGGTGTACCAGTACATCCAATAGAAGTGTTAGTCCAAGCAGATGACCATGGAAGAAATGCTAGGGGATGAAATGCTGCACGTCTGTCTCGATGGGGAAGGTCAGCCACCGGAATTCTGCTTTTCTGTAGGAGTGAGCTTTGGAGTCTGTGAATCTGTTTCTTCAGGTCATGCCAAGTCACATCATTGGTTTCGGGGGAGGGGCTGCTGTTGTCGTGCCATCTTGTGGGTGATGTCAGAGAACAGGGGTCCAAATGGATTTCCTGGGATTCCATTTGAGTAGATGCTTTCTCATGTGAAGACTTGACAGCTGTAATTCACTTACTTGTCAAACAAAACTTGTAGCAGATTAGAAGTTTACTATAATTGATAACTCCATTATAATTGGAAGTCCTTTCTAGTATGATTTTAAGGTTGTTTAAACAGTTTAATCTCAATAAAAGAACCATGGTTAGAAGCCGTAGGCATGAGAATCATCATCATAATCATTGCACTATCTGCCCTGCCCATATCTCATACAGTTTTCAGGATTAAATGTTTCAGATTTATGCCAAGACGTAAAAAAAAAAAATCAAAAGAGGAAAAAAAAATTTTTTGGATTGTTTCTGGATGTCTCTAGAAATCATGGCTATGTCCAGCATTTTTTTTTTTTTTTGGTAAAGTCAATGTCAAACAAAAATTCAGTCATTCAAATCACTCTCTTGTAAAACGCAACTGAAAGCAGACAGAAAACTTAAGATATTCAGATAGAACAATGAGGGGGATATCGAGAGAAAAGCCATAGGCAGCTTTTGCTTCTTTCACCCTGAACTAGATTATCCAGATCTCATCATGTAGCATCATGAGTCCCCAGAGGGTGTCCTAGTCCAAAAAGCTCCTCAAAATTCCATTTAGGAAGCTTCTGAAGGTTCCTGCAGGATTGCTGCAGGCACCAATTTTTAAAAACGTCTTCCCATTGAAGAAAGAATCAAATCAGGAGAGTAGAACTAACCATGTGTCTCCATTCTTGGGGACTGCCAGGGTACTGGAGAATGCTCCTCAAATTAGAGTAGTCCTTCTCCCTGGGAAACATGGGAGAGGAAGTCCAGAAAGTCCCAGGGGAAATCTCCATGCATCTTCCAAGCTCTATGATCACGGTCATAAGAAACCAAAGTGTGGCCCAGAGCAAAATGTAGTCCTTCTCCTCAGGAAACATGGGAGAGGGAATTCAGAAATTCCAAGGAGAAATCTCCATGCATCTTCCAAGCTCTACGATCAGAGTCATAAGGAACCAAAGTTCCCTTTGTCAGGGAACCAAAGTGTGGCCCAGAGCAAAATTTTCCAGAGACAGAGAAACTGTCTCATGATGAAACAGTAGAGGCATTGGCAAACCTCTTAATAAGTAGAAAGGCAACCCATGGTGGATCGGTAGCCAAGTTTACTTATCTGGGGGATGGGTGGGTTAGGTCCCATGTCTGTGCTCGTCCCTGTTTCAGTCTCCATTATGCCATTCTAGCTTTTTGGGTGGGAGACAGATGAGCAGGGACTCATGGCTGAGCTGGGAAGCAGTATCTCTTTATTCATGTGGAACACAGCGCAATCTAAGCCTAGCTATCAATAATCACAATCTTCTCTCTCTCTCTCTCCATATATATATATAATACTCACCAAGTAGGGTAGAAACAGGATGTGATGTACAGAGGGTGGAGCTAAAAAAATTGGTGGAAGTCGGGGTATGACAAGGAGAGGGGGTAGAGCAAAAAGAGAGTATGAACTAGTGGGATTAAACCAATGCCCTGCAGGCAGGGCGGTGCTTAGTTAACAGTGGTTATGTAAACAGAATACAGTGTTAAGCAGGGGGGATTAAACCAATGAAACAGAAGGGGTCTTAGAAGCATACCAACAATACAAGCCAATGGCCCACAAAAAAGGGCTGGAACAGCTATTCTCATATCTGACACAATAGACTTTAAAATCAATAAAATTTTTGAAGATAGGGATGGACATTACTTAATGCTCAAATGATCAGTTAATCAAGAGGACTTAACAATTATTAACATCTATGCACCCAACAAGAAGCCACCTAAATACATCTATCATCAACTGAAAGAGCTACAGCAATATATTAACAGCAACACAGTAATAGTAGGGGATTTCAACACCCCACTCTCTCAACTTGACAGATCATCCAGGCAGAAAGTCAACAAAGAACTGAGAGAGCTAAATGAGGAGATAGATAAACTAGAATTATTGGACATTTTCAGAGTCATTCATCCCAAGAAACTGGAATACACATTCTACTGAAGTCCACATAGGTCATTCTGAAGGATAGACCATATGTTAGGCCACAAAGACAGTACCAGCAATTTCAAGAACATGAAAATATCCCTAGCATATTCTCAGACCACAGTGGAATTAAATTAAAACTTAACAATCAACAAATTATGAGTAATAGTCCCAAAATATGGAAGCTCAACAGTACACTACTTAACAACTACTGGGTCAAAGAGGAAATCAAGGAAGATATCAAAATGTTTCAAGAGTTCAATGAAAATGAAGACACAAGCAATCAAAATATTTGGGACACAGCTAAGGCAGTACTGAGAGGGAAGTTCATAGGCATACAAGCACACATTAGGAAACAAGAAAAGGCAAAATAAACAACCTGATTGCATCTTAAAGACCTAGAAGATGAAGAATAAAGGAACCCTTAAGCAACCAGAAGGACAGAAATCACTAAAGTTAGGGCAGAAATAAATAACATAGAAAATAAGAAAACCATACCAAAGTTCAATGAAAGTAAAAGTTGGTTCTTCAAAAGAGTGAACAAAATCAACAAACCTTTAGCCAGACTCACAGAACAAAAAAGGGAGAAGACTCAGATAAATCATATCATAAATGAAAGAGGAGATACGACAACAAACATTGCAGAAAATCTATATATCATGCGAGGCTTCTATGAACAACTATATGCCACCAAGCTAGAGAACCTGGAAGAAATGGATGATTTCCTAGATACTTAGGAACTTCCAAAATTAAATAAAGAGGAACTAGTTAACATGAACTACCCGTCACAGCTGACGAAATTGAAACAATTATCAAAAACCTTCCCAAGAATAAAAGTACTGGACCAGATGGTTTTACAAATGAATTCTACAAAACCTTCAAGTAAGAACTAATGCCTCTACATTTAAAAGTCTTCCAGAGGATTAAAGACACTGGAATACTCCTTTCCAGCTTCTATAAAGCCAACATGACTCTGATACCAAAGGCAGAGAGGGACACAACCAAAAAAGAAAACTACAGACCAATATCTCTGATGAACATAGTTGCTAAAATATTGAATAAAATTCTAGCCAACCGGATACAGCAGTATATTAAAAAAGATTGTTCATCATGACCAAGTGGGGTTTATCTCAGGGATGCAAGGTTGATTTAATAAACATAAATCAATCAATGTGATCCACCACATCAATAAAAACAAGACCAAAAAACCACATGGTCATATCAATAGATGCAGAGAAAGCCTTTGACAAAATCCAACATCCTTTTATGATCAAAACTCTACAAATATTGGGAATAGATGGAAAATTCCTGAAGATAGTGGAGTCTATATATAGCAAACCTACAGCCAACATCATACTCAATGGTGAAAAACTGGAAGTATTTTCACTGAGATCAGGTACTAGACAGGGCTGCCCACTATCACCATTACTATTCAACATAATGTTGGAAGTTCTTGCCATAGCAATCAGGCAGGACCAAGGAATTAAAGGCATACAGATTGGAAGAGAAGTTAGACTCTCACTATTTAAAGATGATATGTATACACAGAAAACCCAAGGAATCTAGCAAGTAGTTTTTGGAAATCATCTGGCAATACAGTAAGGTATCAGGCTACAAAATTAACATTCAAAAGTCAGTGGCATTCCTCTATGCAGACACTAAGTTAGAAGAAGATGAAATCCAGAAATCAATTCCTTTCACTATAGCATCAAAAACAATATAATATCTAGGAATAAACCTAATCAAAGAAATGAAAGTCTTGTATACTGAAAATTATGAGTCACTACTCAAGGAAACTGAAAAAGACACAAGGAAGTGGAAAGATATTCCATGTTCATAGGTTGGAAGAATTAACACCATCAAAATCAATATACTACCCAGAGCCATATAAAAATTTAATCCCCCATCAAGATCCCAAACACATTTTTAAGAGAATAGAATAAATGCTATAGATGTTTATTGGGAACCAGAAAAGACCCAGAATTGCCAAAACAGTCTTGACAAGAAAGAACAGAACTGGATGCATCACACTCCCATATCTCAAATTGTATTAGAGGGCCATTGTCATCAAAACTGCTTGGTACTGGAACATGGATAGACACACTGACAGTAGAATAGAAAGTAGAATATAATTAATTGAGAGCCCAGAAGTAAGCCCCCACACCTACGGACATCTAATCTTTGACAAAGGTGCCCAGACTATTAAATGGGGAAAGCAGAGTCTCTTCAACAAATGGTGTTGGAAAAAAATGGGTTGAAACATGCAGAAGAAAGAAACTGAACCACTATATTTCACCAAATACAAAAGTAAATTTCAAGTGGATCAAGCACTTGGATGTTAGACCAGAATCTATCAGATACTTAGAGGAAAACATTGGCAGAACTTTTTTCCATATAAATTCTAAAGGCATCTTCAATGAAATGAATCCAATAACAAAGAGGACTAAGGCAAATATAAACCTATGGGACTATCAAATTAAAAAGCTTCTGCACAACAAAAGAAACCACTATGCAAACCAAGAGACCCCTCACAGAATGGGAGAAGATAAAGATGCCATACATGCCATACATGCCATACATCAGACAAGAGGCTAATAACCAAAATATATAAAGAGCTTGCCAAACTCAACAAGAAGAAAGCAAATAACCCCATTCAAAAATGGGGAGAGGACGTGGACAGAATCTTCACCACAGAGGAGATCCAAAAGGCCTAGAAACACATGAAAAAAATGCTTCTAGTTTGTTTTTTTCTTTTGCTCCAAGTCTTTGATTGTTAGAGAAATGCAAATGAAAACAACAATGAGATACCACTTTACTCCTGTGATTCTCATGGCATACATCAGAAAAGGTAAGAGCAGCAAATGCTGGAGAGGTTGTGTGGTCAAAGGAGCCCTCCTGCACTGCTGGTGGGGATATAAATTGGTCCAACCTCTGTGGAGAACTGTCTGGAGAACTCTCAGAAGGGTAGAAATGGACCTACCCTATGATTCTGCAATTCCTCTCCTAGAGATATAACCTAAGAAACCCAACACACCCATCCAAAAAGATCTGTATACACATATGTTCTTAGCAGCACAATTTGTAATAGCCCAAACCTGGAAGCAACCCAGGTGTCCAACAAAACATAAGTGGCTGTGCAAGTTGTGCTCTATATACACAATGGAATACTACTCAGCTATTAAAAATAGTGATATCACCATTTTCAGCCAATCTTGGATGGACCTTGAAAAAAATCATGTTAAGTGAAATAGTCAGAAATAGAAGGATGAATATGGGATGATCTCACTCTCAGGCAGAAGTTGAAAAACAAGATCTGAAGAGAAAATACAAGTAGAACCTGAACTGGAATTGGCATACTGAACCAAATAACTTATTTATTAGGAAATTAATGTTTTACATTCAACAGGAAATACAATAGTTTGCACATGCATAACATTTTCCAGTTTTCCATATAACAAAACAACTCCCACTAGGTCCTCTGTCATGATTTTTGAACCTGTATTCTCCCTGCCACCCACCCCAGAGTCTGGGAAATGTTATTATGCATGTGCAAACTATTTTATTTACTGTTGAATGTAAAACATTAGTTCCCCAATAAAGAAATTTTTTTAAAAAGTAAGAAGGAAAGAAAGAAAGAGAAGAGAAAGAAAAAAAGAAAGAAAGGAAGGAAGGAAGGAAGGAAGGAAGGAAGGAAAGAAGGAAGGAAGGAAGGAAAAAAGAAAGGAAGGAAACCAGAGCATCATTCTGACACATTTGCTGCCAGGGAAGGAACACAGAACCTCATGAAGATAAATCCTGCAGTCAATTGCTATACCACTTCCTAGGTCACAAAATGTTGTTATTTTCTCTCTCTCTCTCTCTGCTTGCTTTTAAATTTCAGTTTTTTTATTAGTGGTTTAATATGGTTTACAATATTACATGTGTATAACTCTAGCCACACCATACCTGCCAGTGAGATGGCACAGTGGCTAGAGTGCTGGAAGACTCTATCTGCCCTCCTTATTATTAAACAAGTAAATCTTTTTTAAATAGGTTTTCCTGACTTGATTGGGTTTCAGTGAAATGGAAGTAATAATACTGATGATAGGCTTGGTTCTGATGGCAGAAAAGTTTAGGTGAAAATCAGGTTTTCATCAGTCCTTGATTTGGTCAAATTGTTCACCTAGAAATTAATTTGTTTTAAAGGCAAAGTGAACCAGTACTCACCTAGGGGTTCAAAAGGATACTTGGCATTTTCAATAAATTCTAACTACTACTATTGCACTCAGCTCATGCTGATGTTTATAGTTGAGCAAGGATAATAAAAATAAAAAGTTCGCCAGCATGTGGCAGGCCTGGGGTGGTTCCAAGACTAGTCCTACAGGATAATAAAGGCTCCAGTTGGAAGGTGCGGTTATTTCTTTGTCTGTGAGCTCTTTCTGCCTCAGTGTTCCTGTTTACCATGGTCCCCTTATAATGTTACATGATCCCCCCCTGCAAGGCATTCCTGCTTTTTAAAGCAGAGTATAACCTCCTACTGCATTAGGCTGCTGCCTCCTTGCCACTACTCACCTTCAATTATGGTTACTGTGCATACTCATTCTCCTCAAGGAGATTGTAATTACTGTGAAGGCTGACTTGATGAATGATTCATTATTGTAATCTCCTCATGGCTGAGGCCATGCACAAAGTATAGGGAAAATTGTCTCGATATTCATAAATGAATAAATAAATGAGTGAGTAAAGGAATGTAGCTGCTAGTAGCTCAGATGATCATGGGCAAATTGATCTGAGAGGGGATGGCATGGAGCACTTGCAGATACACTGAAGTTCATTTTTTCCTTTTCAAACATCTGAACCATAGACTCCAAAAAAACTCTCCCAGCTGGTAGATCAGATGGTAGGCTGGGTCTGTGAATGGAAATCATGGGTTCCTGACTTCAGGAAAATGTATACATTAATACTTCAAAGGAGCTTAACACTCCTGCTAAGGGTCTGGCAATATGTGTTTAGAAAATTAATTCTTGGTAGTCTGGTGGTAGCGTAGCAGGTTAAGCACATGTGGCGCAAAGTGCAAGGACTGGCATAAGTATCTGGGTTCGAGCCCCTGGCTCCCCACCTGCAGGGGAGTTGCTTCACAAATGGTGAAGCAGGTCTGCAGGTGTCTATCTGTCTCTCCCCCTCTCTGTCTTCCCCTTTTCTCTCCATTTCTCTCTGTCCTATCCAACAATGATGACATCAATGACAACAACAATAACTATAACAATAAAAGAAATTTAAATTTAAAAAATAAGAAAAAATTAAAACAAAAAAATTAATTCTCCATGGAGTCATGGAAATCAGAGAGAGAAGGGGAACTATTCAATTGGATCTTTCTAGGCCAGAATTTCTCAGGTTGTTGCACGTGGAATATGAGTTCCCAATGTGGTCCAACATAAATAGGTGGACAAAATTAATGACATGTCTGTAGACTGCTGAGTTAGGATGATGTGTATTCTGTATCTCTCCTCTTTGTAGATTGATAATGACAATGCTAATGACACAATAATGAGAGCTCTGATCTCTTTAGCTCTTAATTTTTTAATTTAATTTTTAATCTTAATTGACTCATGATCCTCCAAAGTTCCTTATGGAATAGGTACTACCCTTTGAAAGATGAGTAAATAAAGAAGATTAGAACTTCAAAAGCACTGGAAATCCTGAAATAAGGAATCCCTGTTTCTTTATTTCTTTTCTTAATCCTACATTATCCACTTTTAATCAGCCACCGAGATGCATTTTTCTTTTTCAAACCACCTAGTATTATCCCATGGATGTAGGGAATGCACCCTCTGGAAATGTTTAAGTTCAACACCTGGTTTTCTTGCAAGAAGGAACTGTGGTCCACGGAGAAAAGTATTAATACTTCATTTAATTCACCCCTAACTGGTCTCTACAGTCTCATCGAGAACTTATTTTTTGATCCTTACTCAAGTCATATTTTTCTCTCATCCTTCTTGTTTCCTTCCTGGTCCCTCTTTTGTCCTTCCTCCTCCCACTCTTGAGGATCAGAGAAATACATTAGCCTTAGCACACGTTGTCATTAGACTTTTTTGTTTTTAATTTAAGAAAGGAGACATTAACAAAACCATAGGATAGGAGGGGTACAACTCCACACAAATACCACCACCTGATCTCCATATCCCATCCCCTCCCCTGATAGCTTTCCCATTCTCTATCCCTCTGGGAGTATGGACCCAGGGTTGTTGTGGGTTGCAGAAGGTGGAAGGTCTGGCTTCTGTAATTGCTTCCCCGCTGAACATGGGCGTTGACTGGTCGATCCACACTCCCAGTCTGCTCTCTCTTTCCCTAGTAGGATGGGTCTCTGGATTCTTGCTTAATGTAGTGGTGGTAGTCTCTTAGTCCTTAGCAATCACCAGACACTTAGCTGTTTATTTCAAAATTTTATGGAATTAGAGCTCCTTCTACATCATTCTCTGTAGACATCCTCTGCTTCTCAATCAAATGAATTGTCTGTTGAAGAACACAATGCTGTTCAATAAAACATAAACCTTTGGCTGTTTTAGCTGTTTCATGCTTGTGCCTTTCTTGGATAATATTTCAACCCCCTGGAAATAGCTCAAAGAAGCCCATGTTTTATTGTTGTTGTTTTTGATTTTTATAAATCAATAATTGTAAATGATATCTATTTCTTCTCTTAAAGACTCCACACCTGCAGGGGGGTTACTTCACAAGCATGAAGCAGGTCTGTCTTTCTTTCCCCCTCCCTGTCTTCCCTCCTTTCTTAATTTCTCTCTGTCCTATCCAACAACAACAGCAATGACAACAACAAGGGCAACAAAATGGGAAAAAAATGGCCTTAGGAAGCAGTGGTTTCCTAGTGCAGGCATGGAACCCCAACAATAACCCTGGAGGCAAAAAAAAGACTCCTTTTTGATAGTTTTAAATTATATTTAAAAAAACACTAAAACTAAAGCATAGGAATGTCTTCCCATCACCCTCAAAATCTTAAGGTTAATATTCTTTAGATTTTTGCCACGATTTATTCCTATAGTAACTTTGTTATAATCCCATTTATTGGTAAAGTGGTGATTCCAGTTGAGGGATAGTGGCCAGTCAGTACCCTGTCTCCAAGGACATCAAAATCATAGTAAAGAGAGACACAATTAAGTATTAAGTGATAATGACTCTCTAAGTAATTCCCTAGGAATTTGTAATATATTATAAGAATAGGGTTAGTGTGACAGCAATGTGCAAAGTAATGCATTCAGTTATTTATATGTTACTGAGCTTAATTATTCATTTCTATTTGGGGATTTGGAGGGGATCTTGAGAGGATGGAAAGTTCTAATGGCCTTCAATAAGCAACATTTTTTTGTCTAGTGTTTTGTGCTTACAAAGGGAGAGGTGATACTTACAATGTAACCACAGTATGTGACAGGCAGTCTCACATGTGCTTGATAAGTTGTTGAGCTTAACCATTATTAGCAACGTAGCCCCAGTACTAGATAACTTAGATTTAAATGTTATTTCTCATTTTTTTCAAACATTTACTAGTTGTGTTACATTGAGCAAATAGTATAATTTCATTGTCAGTTTTGGGAGGTCTGAACATAAAAGGAAGACATTATTAGAGTGTATAGGGCTTCTGGAAAGCTTTCTAGTTTGAAAACTGAAATATTATCCCTTTGCCTTCGATTACATCTTTGAGCATTGCATGGAAATCTGCTCTTTCACTTTGAGCATATGGAGCACTGGGATGACACCATGTTTAAGACTGCTAGATAAAATTTAGGATGCCCTTATATGTGAATTTCAGGAAAAAAATAGCCTAGTAGGTATATGTGGTAATTTTTTTTTTAATTACTTGCTATTTATCTAAAATTTCAATTTTGGGGTCATTCTGGATTTCAGTTTTTTTTAAATCTGACAACCTCAAGTGTAATACAACCTCAGGTGTAAGATATTTTTATAAACTGAAGCATAATTCCTTGAATTATTATTATTTGTACCATCTCAGAGACAAACCTATAGCCTTCATTTACAATCTGATGATTTTGTAACTGTAATAAGAGAAATGTTGGAATTCAGCTCACTTCTAACCAGTGTTCCCAGTTCCTACCTAGGTGAATTTGCTTAAGGTCACCTTCTAATCCTAGCTATTATTGTTATGTTTAATATTTTTCTTTCTAATTTAATTAATTTTATCTCAGTGGGTTTGTGTCATTATTTTTGGTTCTCATTTTGGAACCTCACTATCAACATTTTAACATTTTCTCTGTGGTCAGAACACATTCAGCATTCTAGCTCTTGGCTTATATGACTAAGAGTAAGCTGATTTTCCTGAGGGACTCCTTGTGTTCAAACTGGAATTGCAGATTCAGAAATTCAAGATGGCACTGAAGAGGATCAAGTCTTCCAGAACTGTGTTCTCTCTTTCCTTTATTTTTTAAAAATATTTTTATATTACATGTCAACAGGGGTTTAAATCCACACCATTCCCACCACCAGAGTTCTGAATTTTCATAATATGATTTTCTTCATGTCTGAATCATTTTCCCATTATAACCTCTACATTAAAATAGTTATCTCCCTTTCAATTTTTTTGTTATTATTTTCATACATTATATATAAAAAAAACTGTCCTGGGGGGAATCGGGCGGTAGTCCAGTGGGTTAAATGCATGTGGCGCGAAGAGCAAGGATCAGCATAAGGACCCTGGTTCCCCTGGTTCCCAACCTGCAGGGGAGTCACTTCGCAGGTGTTGAAGCAGGTCTGCAGGTGTCTATCTTTCTCTCCCCGTTTCTGTCTTCCCCTCCTCTCTCCATTTCTCTCTGTCTTATCTAACAACAATGACATCAGTAACAACAATAATAATTACAACAACAATGAAAAACAACAAGAACAACAAAAGGGAAAATAAATAAATATAAAAAATAATAAAAAAATTTTTTTAAACTGTCCTGGGGGATAGGTAGTGGTGCACCTTGTTGAGCACACATGTTACAATGTGCAAAGGACCCAGGTTCAAGCCCCTGGTCCCACCTGCAGGGGAAAAGCTTCACAAGGAATGCTGCAGGTGTCTCTCTGTCTTTCTCTCTATCACCCCTTCTCTCTCCATTATTTCTGGCTATCTCTATCCAATAAATAAATAAAGATAATTTAAAAATTTTAAAATAAAATAAAAATAAAAAGACTGCCCTGACCACAGGTTTTCCATGGAAAGTTAGGAAATTAGGGAGTGAGCAACTTAAAATTATTTAAAAGTTAATTAAATTCAGCTTCCTGGGCTGGTGGGGGGTGGGTGGGTGGGATGGGACACAATCTTTTGGTGATGGGAATGGTGTTTATGTACACACCTATTAAATTGTAGTCATATAAATCACTAATTAATTAATATGAGAGGGTGAAAAATTGATTGTGTGTCTAACAAAGGGACTTTTCAAAGTCAACCCAATTACCAAATAATATGATGTTAACAGTAACTATCCATTGTCTTCTTGAACCCTAAGACAGCAGGAACCTCACATTTCCACTATAGAGCCTAAACTTCCCCCATTCCTAGGACCCTAGGGTAGGGCCCACTTTCCCACATGCTTCTCCCAATTCTTATCAAATAATATTGTATCCGCTGATTGCAACCTAATCAACGTAACGAGTGCCACCCCAGCATGCTTCACTTCAGACTGTGACCAGAGACTTCAGGTGTGGAATGACAACGCTTCAGCTTCATCACTTGAGTGAGACCTTCCCTTTCATAGTATTCTCTAATTCCATCCAGGTGGTTCACTTCCTAACAAAGTCCCAAAACCTAGATATAGAGCAGGTTCAAGGAGATAGAGCATATGTTCACACGTATCCATAAACTAGGGCAAATATATACCTGAAAGCAGTAGTACACTAGAGTTTGCAGTGAGTACCCCCCAACACTTCATCTCCACTATGCCAACCTTTGGGTTCATGATTCTTCAACAATTTGTTTGGCTTTGTATGTTAACTCTCTTTTCAGACACCAGGTTCCAGATGCCATCAAGATGCTGGCCAGGCTTCCCTGGACTGAAGACCCCACCAATGCATCCTGGAGCTCTGCTTCCCCAGAGACTCACCCTACTAGGGAAAGAGAGAGGCAGACTGGGAATATGGATCGACCAGTCAATGCCCATGTTCAGTGGTGAAGCAATTACAGAAGCCAGACCTTCTACCTTCTGCAACCCACAATGACCCTGGGTCCATGCTCCCAGAGGGAAAGAGAATGGGAAAGCTATTGTGGAGGGGATGGAATATGGAGATTGGGTGGCAGGAATTGTGTGGAGTTGGACCCCCCATCCTATGATTTTGTTAATGTCTCCTTTCTTAAATAAATTTTTAAAAGAAAGAAAAAAGTTATTAAATTCATGTTACCCCATATCATGGTTTTTACTTTATTTTTTATTTAATTTTTTTATTTATTAAAAGGAAACATTGACTAACCCATAGGATAAGAGGGGTACAACTTCACACAATTTCCACCACCAGAACTTTGTATCCCATCCCTCCCCTGAGTATGGACCCAACCAAGGTCATTGTGGGATGCAGAAGGTGGAAGGTCTGGCTTCTGTAATTGCTTCCCCACTGAACATGGGTGTTGACAGGTCGATCCATACTCCCAGCCTGTCTTTCTCTTTCCCTAGTGGGGAAGGGCTCTGGGGAAGCAGAGCTCCAGGACATATTGGTGGGGTTGTCTGTCCAGGGAAGTCTGGTCGGCATCATGCTAGCATCTGGAACCTGGTGGTTGAAAAGAGAGTTAACATACAAAGCCAAACAAATTGTTGACCAATCATGGACCTAAAGGCTAGAATAGTTCAGAATGTTATAAGCCCACTGAGTAAAAATACTAGCATTCTCCTGAAGTGCAATAGTGATACTAGCCCATAAAAGGTTTAAGGAAATAAAATCATAAATTAATTTTTAAAGGGGAGGAATCTTAGTTCACAAGGCCAGTATCTCCTTTTCCCTTCTTCCCTGAATGTGGAAGAGGTATTTTGCCTGGACCTCCTGTTCCTATAGCCCCCGTATTCTATTTCAGTCATGAGACCAAAGTTACCCCATCTCCTGCTCACCAAAATCTGTGACTTGGGACATATCATCCTCATTACATGGGATATGGAAACATACTCATGGGATAAGACTAAGCTAAAAACCAACACGAGTCCTAGTTTCTGGAGAGCATGTCAGTGAAGCCAATGGTATTTCTGGAAAGTGAATACCTTGCTTACAACCCTCAGCATATTTACTTCTCCCAAGGTATACTTAAGCTAGGCTCTGTAGAGGTGATTTCTCCCAGAGTTGTACTGCCTGACAGGGTCTAATACATCCTTTTTGTGATTTTTTTCAGTATTATGAGCTAGTGATCTATAAGCTAAGACGTTTCTCAGTTGTGATTTCAAAATATTTGTGATGGAGCCACAGTGGCAGTTAATTGAGTTTAAAGCAGGACTTGAAGACTTCGGGCTCTAGGTTTTGTTCTCATCACCACTGATTTTTAAATTATGTTCAAAGGGCAGGGGAAATAGTACAATGGTTATACAAACAGACTTTTATGCGTGAGGCTTTGAGGTCCCAGGTGATACATCATATGTATAACCATAAGTCAGAGCTGAGCAGTGCTCTGGTAAAAAGAGAAAATAAGGGCAAGGGAGATAGCATAATGGTTATACAAGCAGACTCTCATGCCTGAGGCTCCAAAGTTCCAGGTTCAGTCCCCCACACCAGCATAAGCCAGAGATAAGTTGTGCTCTGGTGTTTCTCTGTGTGTGTCTCTTTATCTGCATATCTCTCAAAAATAAAATAAATTAAAAAAGAATTTGTTAGGGCAACAAAAGGGAATAAATAAATATTTTTTAAAAATTCAAAAAAAGAATTTGTTAAACAATAAAAATGGTATATATATTTAAAACCTATTTAAAGAAATACATGTTCATTGTTTAAGTTTGTATACAAAAAAACAATCTGTTCATTTTCGTGAAGGGGTACTAGTCACATTTTATGCTATCTTTTCTATAGTCTCTGTGTTAAACATATATATATATATATATATTTAACTTGTAATTAAGAAACAGGAAAGCCATGTGCAGGAAGGAAGCTTCACAAGCTGTGAAGAAGGTATGTAGGTCTCTCTCTCTCTCTCTAACTCCCCCTCTTCTCTCAATTTCTTTCTGTCTTGTCCAATAAAATGGGGGTGGTGGGAGGAGAAAGAAACAGGATCACATGCAACAGGACATTCTGAAATAAGCTTTTATTTCCCCACTCCTCAATGGACTTTCTTCTTCTAGCGTTTGCCCTTCTTCCATAGCCAGTCAAAAGCATCAGGTTGAGCCTGATGTAAAGTTCTGAGACCTCCTTTGAATCTGGAGAGGTGGCAGTCGTTGACTATGTGGGTCATAGTCTGTCTGTAGCCGCAGGGGCAGTTCGGGTTGTCTCTGGCTCCCCAGCGATGGAACATAGCGGTGCACCGGCCATGGCCTGTTCGATAGCGATTGAGGAGGGCCCAATCATAACGTGCTAGGTCAAAGCCGGGTTGACGCTTGCAGGGGTCTGTGATGAGGTGTTTTTTCTTTACTTCAGCTGACTGCCAACTCTGTTTCCAAGAGACTGGAACAGAGAAGTTCAGTGTAGGCATAGGGGACCAGATTGGGTGATGAGACATCAAGCGTTGGACAGGGTGGGCCAAGATATCCATGTATATTGGCAGGTCCGGTCGAGCGTAGACGTGGGAAATGAACTTAGATGATGCCGCATCCCGACGAATATCTGGCGGGGCGATGTTGCTAACAACTGGCAGCCATGGAACTGGGGTGGAACGGATGGTTCCAGAAATTATCCTCACGGAGGAATATAATTTGGAATTGACCAAGTTGACATGGGGGCTATGGAACCATACTGGGGCACAGTATTCTGCAGTGGAATAGCATAATGCCAGAGATGATGATCGTAGTGTGGAAGCGCTCGCGCCCCATGAGGAGCTGGCCAGTCTTGCAATGATGTTATTCCTCGCACCCACCTTTGCTGCAGTTTTTATGAGATGTTCGTGAAATGACAGAGTGCGATTGAGAGTAACGCCAAGATAGACTGGCTGGGCTTCATGCCGGATTCTCCTATCGCCAAGCTGCACATTAAGCTCACGCGAGGCTGAGGCATGGTGTAGATGGAAAACAGATGATACCGTTTTTGCAGTGCTAGGGATTAGTCGCCATTTTTTACAGTAATCAGATATCAGAGACATGTCTTTCGTGAGTGTTTCCTCGAGGATGTCGAACTTGGATGCCTGAGTTGCACAGCAGATGTCATCGGCGTAGATGAACTTCCTTGAAGAAGTTTCTGGGAGGTCATTGATGTAAATATTAAATAGCTTAGGAGCCAGAACAGAGCCCTTGGGGAGGCCACTTGAGACAAGTCTCCATCTGCTAGACTTGTCACCCAAATGCACCCAGAATCTTCTGTTTTGGAGAAGAAACTATATAGTGTTGGCCACCCATGGAGGCAGGCATCTTGAGATCTTGACTAGGAGACCACGGTGCCAGACCGTGTCATAGGCTGCTTTGAGATCAACAAAGACAGCACCTGTCTTTAAATTCTTCTGGAATCCATTTTCAATGTAAGTTGAGAGGGCCAGGGCTTGTTCACAGGTAGATCTTCCTGGGCGGAAACCAGCTTGGGCGGGTGATAGGAATTTCTCTGTAAGAGGAGAAATACGTGGCAGAAGCAGCCTCTCAAGGAGTTTGTAACACATGGAGAGGAGAGAAATTGGTCTATAGCTGGCGGCCAGTGTTGGGTCTTTCTTTGGTTTCAAAACCGCTATTATCTTTGCACGACACCAAACTTTGGGTATAGACTCAGATTCCAAGATGTGGGACAGGAATGAAGCGAGCCACTTCTTGGCTGCAGGGCCCAGGTTAAGAATGAGTTCTGGGGTGATGTTATCATAGCCAGCAGCTGTTCCCGGTTTAACCCTCTTCAAAGCGTCTTCCAGTTCAGACAGTGTAAAGGGAGAGAGTTTTGGAGATGGACAAGATAACCGGAAGTGGGATGACCACTCATGGGAAATTTCTCTTTTCCAGACTGGGTTGATCTTACCACGTCCAACTTGAGTTAGGTGACTGGCCACTGAGTTTGGAGATACAGGAGGATGGGAGATGGGAGGGGGGTGGCTACCGGCACCCAGACTGTGAAGAAGCTTCCAGGCCTTCCTACTTGAGTGGGTGAAGTTCAGACTTTCTGTGAGTTGTTGCCAGCGGGCTTGACGTGGGGCATCCAGGGAGGCAATGAGATGGTCAGCCACATCTGTGTCGCCCGACTCATCATACTGCTTTAGTAGTTGCTCGCATTCAGCATCAAGACAAGGCATATAGTTAGCACATCTCCCACGAGGAATGGCTTGGGAAGCTGCTTTGAAGATGGCTTGGCGGAAGCACCTGTAGGAATCTTCAGAGGGGATAGAGTTAATTGGAATTGCAGGAATAGATTTGTTGGTAAGATCACTGAACAGACGCTAGTTTTCTTTCCGAAAGTTCCATCTTAGTTTCTCTGAGCACAGAATCAGTGAGAGCTGGAGACCAATGTGGATGATAGCTGGGTGGTGATGACTGTGCGGGAAGATCTTGAGAACTTGTCTCGTAGTGGGAAAGGCTTGGCCGTTGACTGTGCTAATCCAGCACAGGTCGGGTGACGAGTCTTTATTCCATCTAGCACTGTGAAAAGAGCCTGGCTGTTTGGGATCGTATAATAGGGAGAGGTCATTCGCTGAAGCCCAGTCGGCTAAGATAGAGCTGTCAGCACGAGTGGAGGAATATCCCCAGTCTCGGTGATGACTATTAAGGTCTCCAACGTAAACGGCTGGGTGATTCGGGCTAGGCAGGATCTTATTATCCCATGAGGCACTGGGAGGCTTATATACATTGACGAGCTGAATAGTTCCAATAGTAATGGAGTGGTAGAAGGTCGAAGAAGCCATATGGTAAACGTCCACAAGACACAATTTGGCGTAGATGGCTCGGCCGTGTTTAGGATGGAGATTATAGCATATTAAATCGAATCCACCGATGGTGAATCGAGCAGCTTCATCGACTGCTATATGTGTTTCTTGTAGGCAGATAACATCTGCCTGATGCTGTATTGCCAATTGACCAATAAGAACACGTTTGGCAAAGGACATCCCCTCAACATTAAGTTGGAGGACTCGAAGAGCAGGACCAACAGCTTGAAAGCTGTCAGGAGCTGCTTGTTGCTGGCTTTGAAAGTGACTGGGATCCATGTGGATTCAGTCGGCTAGGAAGGATCGTCAGTTTCCCCAATGAATGGGTACTCATGGGATGCACCACAGGAAGGTCGATCCAATGCAGGACTTTCTTTAAAAAAGTGCTCCACCAGAATTACCATTTCTGTTGAATCCAGGCCAGTAAATGTATCATAATTTTTTTAAATAGTATTATTTTAAGGATTAACTTATGTGCTCCAGAGCCTATATTTTTCTACTTTTGTATGTCTAAAAGTGATCATTCTTGAAATGTGGATTGTGATTGATAGCAGTTCATATTCCACATTCATTGAATAATATTTGGAGAAGAAAAGCAGTTGACAAAATGACCTTTGATAGTGGCAATTCTTTAGTCCTTAGGAAAAGGACTCACTGATTTTTATTTTTATCTATTTATTTTTACATTTTGTTTTTATTTTTACATTGAGATAGAGATAGAGTGAAAGAGACCACAGCACCAAAGCTTCCTTCTGAGCATTGGAGTTTAGACTCTGCATTGTATATTTAAGAGTTTTCCCAGGCAACTGTTCTCTGGCTAGTTGCGGTAGCAAATGGTATCACAGTGTGGAAAAAAAAAAAGAGGGTGGATAAAGAGAGGGCTTTATATATATATGCCCTGGATCAGGTGAATGAGTTAAGCAGTTAATTTTACACATAAATATTTTTTTAAGAATGGGAGCTACTCTCTTTTATTTTTGCTTTTCCCTAAAGGTCCCTATGCTTATAAAACCTAAAATGACAGAATCAAATCAGATTTGTATACTTTTCTCATCTCTGTTGTCAGCCTAACTCATGGATTTTGGTACTGAACCTAAGGAAGCAGATGAAAAAACTTAAAAAAAAAAGTCTTTTAACCTCCTATAAGTGTAAATCTAAACAACAAATCAAATTTTGAAAAATTCATATGGAAAATGTATCTACATTTTATACTGACTGCATGTGAATTTGAAAATGTTTTAGTTATATTAAGCTAAATATTCAAATCAATTCCTCCGTTTTTTTAAAAAAAAGCTTTGTTTTTTCTTTCTATTTTTAATGTTTTATTTTATTTATTTTTATTTTTTATTTAAGGAAGGATAAATTAATAAAACCATAGGGTAGGAGGGGTACAACTCCACACAATTCCCACCACCCAATCTCCATATCCCACCCCCTCCCCTGATAGCTTTCCCACTCTCTATGCCTCTGGGAGCATGGACCCATGGTCATTGTGGGTTGTAGAAAGTGGAAGGTCTGGCTTCTGTAATTGCTTCCCCGCTGAACATGGGTGTTGACTGGTCGGTCCATACTCCCAGTCTGCCTCTCTCTTTCTCTAGTAGGGTGGGTCTCTGGGGAAGTGGAGCTCCAGGACACATTGATGGGGTCTTCAGTCCAGGAAAGCCTGGCCGGCATCCTGATGACATCTGGAACCTGGTGACTGAAAAGAGAGTTAACATACAAAGCCAAAAAAATTGTTGAGCAGTCATGGATCCAAAGCTTGGAATAGTGGAGAGGAAGTGTTAGGGGGGGTACTCACTGCAAACTCTAGTGTACTTCTGCTTTCAGGTATATATTTTGCAGTAGTTTATGGATACGTGTGAACATATGCTCTCTCTCACAGAAACTGGTGTATATCTAGGATTTGGGACTTTGTTAGAAAGTGAACCACCTGAGATGGAATTAGAGTATACTATGAAAGGAAAGGTCTCACCTGAGTAATGAAGCTGAAGGGTTGTCATTCCACATGTGAAGTCTCTGGACACAATCTGAGATGAAGCATGTTGAGGTGGCATCGTTGCGTTGATTAGGTTGTGATCGGCAGATGCAATATTATTTGATATGGATTGGGAGAGGCATATGGGAAAGTGGGCCCTATCCAAGGGTTCCAGGACTGGGGGAAGTAGAGACTCTATAGTGGAGATGTGAGGTTCCTGCTGTCTTAAGGTTCAAAAAGACAATCGATAGTTAATGTTATCATCACATTTATGGTAATTGGGTTAACTTTGAAAAGTCCTTTTGTTAGGGTTTGATGTACAGTACCCAGTATCTTGTATATAGCTGTGCTATTGGTTGCTTCTGATTTACTTGGTCTAGGCTTTTGAGAGAGTCCGCCTATCAATTACGCAGCCTATCTATTAAAAAGATTCAGTCTGTGTTTTAAAAAACTTCGAGACATACAATTAATTTCCCCCTCTCATATTAATTAACTAGTGATTTATATGACTACATTTTACTAGGAGTGTACATAAACACCATTCCCACCACCAAAAGACTGTGACCCATCCCTCCCACCCACTCCCACCCCCCACTGGCCCAGGAAGCTGCATGTCTTCCCCTCACTACAGGGCTTTTACTTTGGTGCCCTACTACAATTTGGTCAGGTCCTGCTTTTAGTTTCCCTTTCAGATCTTCTTACTCAACTTCTGTTGACGTGTGGGATCATTCCATACTCATCTTTAACTTTCTGACTTAGCTCACTTAACATAATTCCTTCTAGCTCTGTCCAAGATGGGTCAGAGAAGGTGGGTTCACTGTTCTTGATAGCTGCATAGTATTCCATTGTGTATATATACCACAGCTTTCTCAGCCACTCATCTGTTGTTGGGCACCTGGGTTGCTTCCAGGTTTTAGAATTATGAATTATGCTGCTATTATGAATTGTGCTGCTGTGAACATAGGAGTACACACATCTTTTTGGTTGGGTGTTATGGAGTCCTTGGGGTATAACCCCAGGAGAGGAATTACTGGATCATATGGAAGGTTCATGTCTAGCTTTCTGAGAGTTTTCCAGACTGCTCTCCACAGAGGCTGTACCAATTTACATTCCCACCAGCAATGTAAAAGGGTTCCTCTGTCCCCACAACCTCTCCAGCATTTGTTGCTGCTGTCCTTTTTGATGTATGCCATTCTTTCAGGAGTGAGGTGGTATCTTAGTGTTGTCTTAATTTGCATTTTTCTGACAATCAGTGACCTAGAGCAGTTTTTCATATGTTTGTTAGCCTTTTGGATCTCCTCTGAGGTGAATGTTTTGTTCATATCCTCTGTCCATTTTTGGATGGGGTCATTTGCTTTTTTGGTGCTAAGTTTGCTGAGCTCTTTATATATTTTGGTGATTAGTTTCTTGTCTGATGTATGGCATGTGAAGATCTTCTCCCATTCTTTGAGGGTTCTCTTTATTTGTTTAACAGTTTCTTTGGCTGTGCAGAAGCTTTTCAATTTGATGTAGTCCCATTGGTTTGTTTCTACTTTAGTCTTCCTTGCAATTGGTTTTGATTCATCAAAGATGTCCTTGAGGTATAGGTGGGAAGCTGTTTTACCAGTGTTTTCCTCTAAATATTTGATTGTTTCTGGTCTGACACCCAGGTCTTTGATCCATTTGGAGTTGATTTTTTTTCTGGTGAGATAAAGTGGTTCAATTTCATTCTTCTGCATGTTACAACCCAGTTTTCCCAGAACCATTTATTGAAGAGAGCCTCTTATTTCCATTTAATGCTTTGGGCCCCCTTATCAAAGATTAGATGTCCATAGGTGTGGGGATTTACTTCTGGGCTTTCAATTCTGTTCAACTGGTCTGTGTGCCTATTTTTGTTCCAGTACCATGCTGTTTTGATGATGATGGCTTTATAATATAGTTTAAAGTCTGGGAGTGTGATGCCTCCATTTCTGTTTCTTTTCCTCAAGATGGTTTTGGCAATTCTAGGTGTTTTCAGGTTCCAGATAAATGATTGTAGTGTTTGTTCTATTCTCTTAAAGAAGCTTGGTGGAACTTTGATGGGTATTGCATTAAATTTGTATATGGCTCTGGGGTGAATATTCATTGTGATTCTATTTATTCTTCCAATCCATGAGCATGGGATATCTTTCCATTTCTTGGTATCAGTTTCTATTTCCTTGAGTAGCGACTCATCGTTTTCAGTATACAAGTCTTTCACTTCTTTGGTCAACTTTATTCCTAGGTATTTGATTGATTTTGCTGAAACAGTAAATGGGAGAGATTTCTGGATGTCTTCTTCTTCAGATTTAGTTTTTGCATAAAGAAATGCCACTGGTTTTTGTACATTGATTTTGTAGCCTGATACCTTGCTATATTGCTTAATAACTTCCAATAATTTTCTGCTGGATTCTTTAGGTCTTTCTATGTATACTATCATATCATCTGCAAATAGTGAGAGCTTGACTTCTTCCCTTCCAATCTGTATTCCTTTGATTTCTTTCTCTTGCCTGATTGCTATGGCAAGAACTTCCAATACTATGTTGAAGAGTAACGGTGACAGTAGACAGCCCTGTCTAGTCCCCAATCTGAGGGGGAATGCTTTCAGCTTCTGTCAATTGAGTATGATGTTGGCTGTAGGTTTGCTATATATAGACTCCACTATCTTGTGGAATTTCCCTCTATTCCCATTTTTTGTACAGTTTTGAGAATGAATGGGTGTTGGATTTTTTCAAAGGCTTTCTCTGCACCTATTGAGATAATCATGTGGTTTTTGGCTTTGCTTTTATTGATGTGGTGAATGACATTGATTGACTTACGTCTGTTGAACCAGCCTTGCATTCCTGGGATGAATCCCACTTGGTCGTGATGAACAATCTTTTTGATATGTTCCTGTATCCAGTTGGCCAAGACCTTGTTTAATATTTTGGCATCTATGTTCATCAGAGATATTGGTCTATAGTTTTCCTTTTTTGTTCTGTCCCTATCAGCTTTTGGTATAAGGGAGATGTTGGCTTCATAGAAGGTGAAAGGGAGCATTCCTGTTTCTTTAATCTTATGGAAAAGCTTAAGAAGTATGGATACTAACTGTTTCCTGAAAGTTTTGTAGAATTCGTTTGTGAAGCCATCTGGTCCAGGACTTTTGTTGTTGGGGAGATTCTTAATAACGTTTCAATTTCTTTGTCTGTGATTCGTGCATTTAGATTTTGTAGTTCATCTTGGTTCAGTTTTGGAAGGGCATATGCTTGCAGGAATTGTTCCATTTCTTGCATATTCTCTAGCTTGGTGGTGTATAGTTCTTTATAGAAGTTTTGCAGGATTCTCTGGATTTCTGTGGTGTCAGTTGTGATATCTCCTCCATCATTTACAATTATATTAATTTGAATCTTCTCTCTTTTTTGTTTGGTGTGTCTGGATAGGGGTTTGTCAATTTTGTTTAATCTTTCAAAGAACCAACATTTGGCTTCATTGATCTTTTGTATGGTTCTTTTATTCTCAATGTTGTTTATTTCTGCTCTAATTTTAGTGATTTCTATCCTTCTGGTTGCTTTAGGGTTCCTCTTCATCTAAGTCCTTGAGGTGTGCAGTAAGGCCGTTCATTTGAGCTTTTTCTTGGTGTTTAATATGTGATTGTATGGCTATAAGTTTCCCTCTCAATACTGCTTTAGCTGTGTCCCAAATATTTTGATAGATTGTGTCTTCATTTTCATTTGTTTCCAGGAACATTTGAATTTCTTGCTTGAGTGAATCTTTGACCCAGTGGTTCTTAAGGAGTATGTTGTTTATTTTCCAAATTCTGTGACTTTTAATAATTTTCTGTTTGTTGTTAAATGTTAGTTTTACTCCACTGTGGTCTGAGAAGATACCTGGGATGATTTCAATGTTCTTGAATTTATTGTTGCTGTCTTTGTGGCCTAACATGTGGTCTATCCTTGAGTATGTGTTGTGTGGATTTGAAAAGAAGGTGTATTCCAGTTTTTTGGGGTGAAGGACTCTGAAAATGTCCAAGAGGTCTAGTCTGTCAATCTCGTCATTCAGTTCTCTTGTATCTTTATTGGTTCTCTGCTTTGTTGATCTGTATAAGTGTGAGATTGGGGTATTGAACTCTCCCACTATTATTGTATTACTACTGATGTATTTTTGAAATTCTTTCAGTAAGTGCTTGACATATTTAGATGGTCCCTAATTGGGTGCATAGATGTTAATAATTGTTAAGTCTTCTTGGCTGATTGATCCTCTAATCATTATGTAATGTCCTTGCCTATCTTTTATTACTTTATTTAATTTAAAATCTATCGTGTCTGAAATGAGAATGGCTGTTCCTGCCCTTTTTTTGTGGTCCATTAGCCTGTATGATAGTTTTCCATCCTTTCACTTTAAGTCTGTGTTTATCTTGTTGTGACAGATGGGATTCTTGCAAGCAGCATATGGTTGGGTTATGTTTTCTGATCCATCCCCCTACTCTGTGCCTTTTGATGGGTGAGTTTAAGCCATTGACATTTATTGATATTATGGATTTAATGTATTGTAGTGCCATTGTTCAAAATAAATTTTTGTTTGCTCTGATATATTGCCAGTATTATAGTGATGTTCTTGTTTATAAGAGGTCTTTTAGAACCACTTTCAGGGCCGGTTTGGTGATGGTTGCTTCCTTTAACTGTTGTTTATCTAAGAAGGTTTTGATCCCTCCATCTAGTTTGAATGAAAGCCTAGCAGGATATATTATCCTTGGTCAAAACCCTTTTTCGTTCAGGGCTCAATAGATATCTTGCCATTCTCTTCTGGCTTTTAGAGTTTGAGTGGAGAAATCTGCTGATAATCTTATGGGTTTTCCCCTGTATGTGACTTTTTGTTTCTCTCTTGCAGCCTTTAGGATCCTTTCTTTATCCTTACTCCTTTTCATTGTGACTATCATGTGTCTTGATGTCTTCAGGTCTGGGTTGATTCTGTTTGGGACCTTCTTAACCTCTTGGATCTTAATGTCCTTTCTGTTGTTCAGGTCTGGGAAGTTTTCTTCTATAATTTCCTCTAGAATGTTTGCTTCCCCCTCTTTTTTTCTTCCTCTGGCAGGCCAATTATATGAATGTTACTTCTTTTGAGATCATCCCATATGTCTCTGTTGTTGTTTTCAGTGTCTCTCAATCCCTTTTTGAGCTCTTTCACCTCTTTCTTAGTTTTCTCTAACTCATCCTCTGTCTTACTAATTCTGTTTTCTGCTTCTGTTAGTCTCCTTTCCCTTGCCTCAGCTTCTTTCTTCATTACAGCTATTTCAGCTTTCAGTTCTCTAATTGCCTCAAGATAATCAGTATTTTCCTTGGGGGTCTCATCTGTTGTTTTCCTTATACTGCCATTCCTTTCCTCCAATGTTGTTTTCATTTCTGTGATTAATTAGTTTATTATTGCTTGCATACTTTTCTTATCTATGGTTACTTCTGGCTGATTTGTAGTTTCTTCTGGGCTCTTGTCTTCATTCATGGAGTAGCAGTTTTATTTGTTTTTGATCTACCCATTTTTTGATTTATGTGTTTCTTATTTTTATGCTCTGTTGTTACTCAGTTGTTGTGTCTTGAGTACAAGCAACACTGTACTAAATATCTTTATGACAGTTGCACTCACCAACCTCAGGAATTACAATAGCAACTGAAGCAAGTATTGAAACAGTTTAATCACTACCAGTTAGCCAAACAATTTCTCCAGTCTGTGAAGAAATAGTAACCAAATCCCAGTGAAGAAGAAAGAGAAAAGAAAGAAGGGATAGCAAGAATAGACAGTTATGCAAATCTACTATCCACTGTATATTCTAGTGATACTAATAGGGGAAAGGGAAGTAGAGCAGAGATACACACATAGAGAGTCCACTCTGAGTTAGATTTCTTTCCCAAAATAATTCACAAATTCAGAAAGGCAAAGAAGAAGGAAGAAGTGTATGACAAGATAAAAAAAAAAAGAAAAAAGAGACAAGAGAGAGAAAAGAGAAAAGAGAAAAGATAAGAAAAAGAGCTGTAATTAAAGAGCAGTGAAAGGAAATTTTTTTGATTACTTTATTTTTAATTTAATTTAATTTGAGTTTTTTAATTAGCTAGGAGGAGAAGGGAGGGGAGAGTCTGTAGAGGAGGTAGGAGTAAGGAGACAAGTTCCTCCCACAATAGATAAGATGTCCACTACCCTAGCAATGAAAGATACCCTAAGAGTTAATTCTGATCAACCTAAAGGGGGGGGGGATATATATGCCTTTTATAATATTAATAATAAAATAGAGCAGGGTACAAAAGAAACCTTGTCCCAGATTACCTCAAACCTCGTGAGCAGTGGCAACTGATTGTTAAGAAAGAAAAACAAACAAACAAACAAAAACCTCAGGACTAGACAAGGATAGCTGAAATAGACAGTTATGCAAATCTACTCTCCACTGTATATTCTAGGGGTAGCTAAAGGAGGAAGGGAAGTTGAGCAGAGATACTTGCAGTTAGAGTCCACTCTGAGTCAGAATTCTTTCCCAAAATAATTTCCAAATGTGTATCAGTGAAAGCACACTGTTTGGTGGTGTGGGGGATGGGGCCTGTGGCTTTGGAAGCAGTAGGATTCAGGAAGAAAGGATGACAAGAATGAGAAAAAGAAAAAAAAAGAAAGAGAGGAAAAAGAAGAAGATAAGAAAAAGAACAGTAATAAAAGAGCAGTGGAAGTAAAGAGATTTTTTTTTTAATTTTAAAAAATTATTTAATTAGCTATGGGGGGGGGTTGGCTACTTAGAAAGAAAAAAGGCCAAAGGTTTCAGAAGGGACTAGACTTAGAATGAATAATACTCCCTGGTGGGACGGGAATCCTGGTAAAGAAAGAAGCTCAGCAGGGGAGCCTCCTAGGAGCTGGTCTGCAGGGACTGGTGATGGGGGGGGGAAGGGGGAGGAGGTATGCTTTGGAGATAATAATTTAAAAGAAAAATTTTTTTCTCTTTTTTCTACTCTATTTTTTAACCAAATTAAGCTATAGTCACCTCCTTGGTGTCACCACTAGGACCCCTTATTGACTGGCCTACTAAAGGCAGCAAATCCTACCGTTTCCAGAGGATGTGGTCAGAGCTCAAGCCACTAGCAGCTTCTCAGTCCGCCATCTTCCAGGAACCAGCTTTTTTTTTTTTTTCTTAACTGCCACCAGAGTTATCACTGGGGATCTCTGCCTGCATGGCAAATTCACTGCTCCTTGTGGCCATTTTCTTTTTTTTATTATTAAATATTTTAAAAAATTATTAGTAATTTAATAAGATTGTAGGATAAGAGGGATACGATTCCCACCACTAGAGTTCTTTATTCCACCCCGTCCACTGGAAGCTATTCAATTTTTTTTCTTAAATTTGATAGGACGTAGAAATTGAGACAGGAGTAGGAGATAGAGAGGAAGTAAAAGAAACACATGCTGACCTGTTTCTCCACTCATGAAACTTCCCCCCTGCATATGGGTAGTGGGGGCTTGATCTAGGTCCTCAAGTGTGCCACTACCCAGTTCCCTAATTTCACCTTTAAATCACTGCTACAATACTTTAAATTGTAAGTTTAAGTTTTGGCACACATAGTATTTTTCTTGGTGAATGTTCTAAATGAGGTGTACAATACATTTGGCTTAGTTAGATCCCAGGTTAGGTGATTTCACTTTGGAAATTGAGGGGTTTCTTTTCTTTCTTTAGTTTAATTAGTAGTGAAAATGCAATACTACTCAAGGTTCAGCTGCTTGATGAGCATTTGCATTTTCTTTTGGAAGTCATCAGCTGCTGAAAAATTAGAGAGGGATAAGAAGTCTGCCTCTTGCTGCTTTAGAACCATTAAACTTTTAAGGCAGGACATTGCCCCTTGAATCTGTGTGCAAACAACAGAGTATTGCAATTATAATTAGCATCCATGTAGTTGCAATGACCTCATCTAATGAGGTCAAGGCAAATCATATTATTCTGGGGCTGAAGTACATCATGATGTATAATTTATTCAAAGGGTAGAGATAGCTGTTTCCTAAGAAGTCTGAGAGAGAGCATGTGTATGTGGGGCAGGGCAGGGCGAGAAAGAGAATGAAAATCCAGTCTCCAAAGCTCAGAAGAGTAAATGCTATTGTAACAGGAAGTAAATACAGGAACTGAAACTGCAATGTGTCTTCACCATCTCAAGTGTATACAGCCAGCCCTCAATGAGAGAAGCCTTCTCAATGGAAAATGACCATAGCTGTGTTTTAAGTTAAGTAGCCTCAGAAAATGTCTGCAAACACACACACACACACACACACACACACACACACACACAGAGAGAGAGAGAGAGAGAGAGAGACAGAGATAGAAAGACAGAGACAGAGACAGAGGCAGAAAGAGTCAAGTGGGGATAGATAGCATAGGCAAAGGACTATTTTGCCTGAGACTCCAAAGTCCCAGGATCAGTTCCCCATACCACCATAAAATAGGGCTGATCAGTGTTCTGTTTATAGGGGGAAAAAAGTAAGAAATAAAAGAAGAGGAAAAAAAGAAAAATAGTCAAAATTCTGAGCTAGAGTCGATTCTTAGGTTTGTGTGACAACACCCAGTATTAACTCTCCTTCCTTGATCATTGTTTACTAGTCTTCCTCCTTCGCCCCCCTTCTCTCTCTTATTTCCCTTGTTAGGAATGAACCAAGGAGTTCATACATGTATCAAAACACCAAACTTCCTCCCCAGTATTTTTTCTTTTCTTCAAAATATATCTTTGGAGACAAAAAGAGTGACAGAAAAACCAGGAGATGGTGCAGAGAGACTGGGTCATCCTACCCTGCAACTCGAGGAAGGAGTCCTAAAATGAATGCAGCCTAGAATGTCCCCAGCTCTGATCATGAACTGTAAGCTCAGGTTAACAGGGACTCAGAGGTTACACAGGTTCTTATGCTAAATATAAATATATATGGCCCTGGGTCAGGTAGATGGGGTAAACAGTTGATGGTGTTTATATACTTTCCTTATGCTTGGAAGCTACTCTCTGCTCTAATCCAACTTTCTAGCCCCATTCTCAACTCTGACACCATCTTTTCAGACATTTTTATTTCTATTATTTGTTTTTAGTAGTAATTTAATAATAATTAACAAGATTTTAGGGTAAGAGGGGTGTAATTCCCACCACCAGAGTTCTCTATCCCATCCCCTCTTTTGGAAGGTTCCCTATTCTTTTACCCTCTGGGAGTATGAACCAAAATTCTTTATGGTGTGCATAAGGTGGAAGGTCTGTCTTCTGCAATTACTTCATTGCTGAGCATGGTCATTGGTAGGTCAATCCATGTTCCCAGCCTGTTTCTATCTTTCCCTAGTGGGATGGAACTCGGGAGGTGAGGTATCAGGACACATTGGTCCTTAAGACAACATTTTTGTTCAACTTCCTGTTGGCTATCAAACTCAAGCAAAAATTATGAAAGTTGGGCTGGGTGGTAGCAGAGTGGGTTAAGCACACATGTTGTGAAGCACAAGGAACAGCATAAGGATCCCAGTTGGAGCCTCAGACTTCCACCTGCAGGGGGTCCCTTCACTAGCAGTGCAGTGGTTAAGCAGGTCTGAAGGTGTCTACTTTTCTCTCCTCCTCTCTGTCTTCCCTTCCTCTCTCAATTTTTCTCTGTCCTATCCAGCAATAACACTAATGACAATAGCAACAACAACAATAATAACAAGGGCAATTTAAAAAATGGAAAAGAATGGCCTCCAGGAGCAGTGGATTCATAATGGAGGCATTGAGACTCAGTGATAACCCTGGAGGAAAAAAAACTATGAAAGTTATAGGCCCCTAGGAACATATTTAAAATAGACTCCCTAGCTTCTTTCCACCCTAAGGTTCTTATTCTCTTCTGCTCTATTCCTACTTTTTGGTTCCTGTTTATTTATCATTTTGTCCTGCTTTATATCTTACTGCCTTTCAGCCACCAAAATGAAGATGCTATCTTTATTCCATCCTAACTTCCTTGGGCAGACAACCCTTACCAATGTATCCCAAAATTTCACCTATTCAGAGCCATATCCCACAAGGGAAAGGTAGAAACAGGCTGGGGTAATGTATCAACTTGCCAACACTCATGTTCAGTAGATAAGCAGTTACAGAAGCCAGACCATCCACCTTCTACACCCCCAAAAAACTATTTTGGTCCATACTCCCAGTTGGGGAGAAATGATAGGGAGATTACCAGAAGACTCTGGACTCCAACTCCATCAGGATCTGGAGAAAAAAGAGGAAAAGTGGAAGGACATGCAAAAGTAGTATCAGGTGTAGGTGTAACTTGGAAAGGAAGAAAAGATGGGATCATAAAAAATGGGTAAATATATACAAATATAGACAAATAGTTGTAGAAATAATAGTTAACTTATATCTGCAACCTTGGGAGAACTGCTATAGCTTCCAGTGGAAGGAATGGGGATAAACTAATGTGGTGGGTAAGATAACAGGAGTAGACCCCTGTTATCTTATAATTTTGTAAATCAATATTAAATCACTAATAAAATTAAAGTATAAAAGTTAAAAAAATCATCTCAAAAATAAAAAAAGATAGAGGCAACATCAAAGCTTCCACTGCACCATTCATATAGCTCCCCTGTTGCTGTCCACAGTGATGAACCTGTGTTGTGCCTATGGTCTCATGCATAGAACACATGCTTTCTACTGCTGATTCACCTCCTGGGTCTCTCTCAATCATTGTGGTTGCTCACCCCTTTTCAAAGTTTGCTGCCTATACTTAGGAAGATACAGTTCTGGATTTCAAAGGACTTCAAGTCTAAGACCTATTAATCCCATTTAGCAACTTTTGACCCTTGGAAAAGTCAAGTGAATATATTCCTAGCCCAATTTCTTCAAAAATGTGACCCAATGTAGGTAAGAAGATAGTGGATATTTTTATGTCCCAACCATTTTTTAGGTCTCAGCTTCTGAATGTTTATTGAATTTCTCTTTGTTCAAACTTGGTGGAAACCTACTCTTGTAATAGGGCTCTGCTGCCTCCCTCTCTTCTTTTGAGGTTATTCTATGTAAAATACTGCATACTTGGGAGTTGAGCGGTAGTGCAGCAGATTAAGCACAGGTGGCACAAAGCACAAGGACTGGTGTAAGGATCCTGGTTCGAGCCCCCAGCTCCCCATCTGCAGGGGAGTCACTTCATAAACAGTGAAGGTCTACAGGTGTCTATCTTTCTGTCCTCCTCTTTGTCTTCCCCTCCTCTCTCCATTTTTCTCTGTCCTATCCAACAATGACGACATCATCAACAACAACAATAAAATAACAAAGGCAACCAAAAGGGAATATATATATCTAAAAAATATACTACATGCTTATTGAATACAAAGCATAAACACATACTTTAATAGGAAATTAACATCTGAATAACTGAAATTCACACCAAGCAAATCGATAGAGCCCCAAAGTGACCTGACAGTCTTACTCCCTTGCTACCCTTCAAGGTAACTACTCTTCTGACATTGTGACAATTCTTTTACTCTTCTTTTTACC